>NC_040044.1:23076846-23346109 GCF_003713205.1 Coffea eugenioides | reverse complement strand
CCAACTTGATTATGATTAATGGAGAAGAAAAGGGTGATCAGCCAATATACCTTAAGTCAAAGCCTTGCAAGAGTGATCCTCCACCATTTCTTGAAAGTTTTGTTTCCCTTAGCTTCCCAAGCTTCCAAACTAACAATCAATCGGTTTAGTTTTTCTTGGTTGCACTCAAATGATTCAAACTCAAGATGGATTGAAGTTGTTTCTTTTGCTCTCTCTCTCTCTCCCTCTTGCTCGGCCAAAACCAGAAAATAAATGAAGGAAATGAATCTGAAATGAAGGATAAAAGGCAAGAAAAAAAAAATAAGCAAAGAGCCATAGGGTGGTGACACTTGGCACCACCAAAGCCATGCAAATTTCTCTCACTATCCCTTGCATTTTTGGCCACCAATTTCGGTCAAAGCTAGCTGGAAATAAGGAGATATTTTGCTCAAGTATTAATGAGCTCATGTGGTAAGAAAGTGGTGGTCAAGTGGTGCGGTCAATCGGTAGTGCACGGTACCCGTCGGTTCGCGCCGTTTTTCTTAAAAACACA
This sequence comes from Coffea eugenioides, assembly GCF_003713205.1. Taxonomy (NCBI): domain Eukaryota; kingdom Viridiplantae; phylum Streptophyta; class Magnoliopsida; order Gentianales; family Rubiaceae; genus Coffea; species Coffea eugenioides. The sequence goes on along the minus strand of NC_040044.1, from coordinate 23,345,577 downwards.
TGTACTAGGGTTTTTACTTCCTATTTTCTACCCTTGTATCATTGCTCCTAATCACATATTATTTCTTACTTAAAAGTCACTTTTAATCACCAAATTTGATCCTTGCTCTGTACCGAAAAAATCATCCGGCGAAAAATCGCGAAAACCCTAATTTGCTCCAATCTTGAAAACGAAAAGTGAAACCCTACTTTCTAGATTCATTTGCACTTATTATGGGGTGCTTGAGTAGTAGGGCCAAACTAAATGAATAATTTCCAAATAAAAGGAATTTTAAGAAAAATGTGATGAATTTTACAATTCCATAGAATAAAATTAGGGTTTTGAGTCAAATATGAGGGATTTAAACATAGTCACAAGTAAACTAGGATTTTTGATTAAAATTTTAGGGTTTCTAGTCTTTTAAAACAAAATAAGGTTTTAAATCAAACCCAAAGAAATAACTTTAGTATCTTCCCTGAAACAAAATAATGTTTTAAAATAAAATGAACTAACGAAACCGTAAAACAATAGCATCTTAAAAGTTGGGGTGTCACAATCTCCCCTCCTTAAAAGAATTTCGTCCTCGAAATTCCAATCAACGAACTAAAGGGTTGGAATACTCAAATACCTCAATACGATGGAAAATAGGGAAGGTACCTTCGGTGATTGTTAATGGGTCTGTCACCTCTTGGCTTCCTATTGCATAGGTCCTTGCCGGCACTTTCGGTCGATTACCCGTGGCATTAGTCTTCTTAGATGTGTTCCCCTCTGCCCTTGGCAAATTTCCTTCTTTTGGTAGGTGAGGGCACTGAGCAATCAGATGCTCAGCACTACCACATCGATAGCATTTCCGTACTTGTCCTTTCTTCCAACAATTATCTTCTATGTGATTAGCAGCTCCACAAAATCCGCATGTCATTCTAGGTCCTGACGTCGGACCTCCTCGTGAGGTACCCCTTTGGGTCTCTCTTCCTACCTGATTTTTCTCAACATTTCCTTGATTTGGGATCCCAGTGGATCGTGGTCCACCTATTCCTCGACTCTTCTTAAGTGGTGGCTCGCTCCCCGAGCTTTGTCCCTCAATATAACTGCTTGTATCTGGGTGCCTTCTTTTCTTATCATGAAAGGCCTTTACTTGACTCTTAGTACTTTCAATTCTTTGTGCCTTTTCAATCGCTTGACTATAAGTCTCCAATTGAGCAGCTGCCAATGCCTCTTGAATTTCCACGTTCAAACCCTGTACAAATCGACGAATTCTCCTTTGGTCTGTCAGTATTAATTCTGGAGCAAAACGAGAGAGTTTGGTAAACTGTGTCTCGTACTCCGCCACACTCATAGTCCCTTGACGTAGGCGTATGAATTCATCCTCTCTCCTTTCCTGAACAAGTGGCGGTAAGTACTTCTCATTAAACTCACGAGTAAAATTCACCCATGTCCATGGGGTTTGCTCTCTATCCCATTTGGCTCGAATCACATTCCACTAGGCACGAGCCGCTCCCTCAAATTGAAAAATGGCGAAAGCTATCTGCCGTTCCTCTGAGTATCCTAACGCAGCAAAAATGTCTAACATTCGCTCCAACCAACTCTCCGCTATATCAGGGCTAGGTCCACCCAAGAATTTTGGCGGTAGAAATTTTTGGAACCGTTCTAAGGCACGGTCCTCTCCTTCATGATTGCCAGGATGCTGTACTTGGCCTTGACCCTGTTGGTTGACCATTCGTTCTAGTAAATCAGCCATTCGCTGTATGGCTATCGCTACCTGGGTTTCGGCTTGCATATTCGCATTTTCATTAGTTACCCCTTCGGTTCCTTGTCTTCGTCCTCTACCCCCACCACGAGTCTCCATTTGATGGTTTTATAGTTTCTTTAATTGGGACAAAATATGGTTTAAGATCAAAGTGTGTACGTATATATACAAGTCACGCAAAATATACATAATATAATGCACCATATACACCAAGGGACATTTCAGGTTAGACAAAGTCAAGTGCAGTAAGTACTATATATGTAGGCATTAACATACCATAAGTAAATGACATGTAGAAACAATGCAAGGGCAAAATGAAAGAAACGCGACTTGTCGTCCCACACTCAGTGAAAATCACCCTCGTCCGATTTCTTACTCCACTTCCCAAGGTGCCCGTTAATTTCTTGTACTCATTCTAGCCAGACAAAGCCTGTTCATGTTCTCAAAATGCAAGTCTCAGGTCAAAAATTTCTCAAGTCGAAAATTTTACCCCGGACGGTGCTTGGAAATACAACAAGCTAGCACAACGGCTATACTTCACCAGTGAGTCTTAATTCAAGAAATTCATCCCTGGCGGTGTTTGGAAACACAACAGGCAATGCCTCACCAGAGAGTTTTAGTTCAACCGCTACAGAGGAATAGTAGCCGGTCTACAACCACACGAGTACAAATAAGTTCAAAAACAAGGTCGAAGCAGGGTTCAAACATATAAGTTCAAAAATAGAGTCAATTACTTCAAGTTCAAGGAGCACAGGTACGAATAAGAACTCACTCGGCTAGCCTATACCCAGCAATTCACATTCTCAAACAGTCACCAAATTCAAGTCCAAATATAGGTCACATTACTCATGCGTAATATCAAATCAGGTCCATTACATGTACGTAAGAGCACACTATATGGTACCCAAGTACAAGAATTCACAATAAGACAATTCACAACTCGAGCCGGCCGGTCCCAAGAGTAAATCATCCATATTAGAGATTCCTACCTGGCATACCTAACCATTGTCCCCAAAGTACCATGATAAGGGTTCAAACCTAGAATGTTTGATGATTCGTAACTTAAGCTTCAAAAAAAAAGTCCTTAGTCCTTAATACCCATTCAAGAAATTAGGACCATAACACCACTTGGCCCAATCTCACTCCGCGCAGAGACCACGCGAAGCTGGCTCTATCTTTTATCTCTCAATCGCTTAACTTTTGAATCAAATCGAATTCCACAGTCCGGCATCCTAAACTTTAGCCTAGGATACACTACAGAGATCTGAAGCCTAAGCTCTGATACCACCTGTGACGGCCCCACCTCCCCCTAGGGCGTACCCCAGGGTTCGACGAGTCGCCTGCCCAGCTCTCGCCGGGACTCACTCCCTCACTACAAACCTCAAACAAATTGCAATATAAATCTCAAATATACATCAAATCATACATACCCCGAGTACCAGAAAGTAAACCCTAGAAAAGTTGATAATTATAACCACCACAACAACTATATACATCTTGCCAGTTAACTTATAACAAGTACAAGCTCCCTCATCTAAAATCGAAACACTAAACACTTTCCCGAGCGATCCCCCGCGTCGGCCCCCTGCTAAGGAAAACAAATGGAATGGGGTAAGCTATATGCTTTGTGAGCAATCAGGGGGGAAAATAAAACTCACATAATTAAACAAGTAAATCAGGATATTTCACATCAATAATAGAAAAGTAACATCACAAGTGTAGGATACGGGTGGCTCCAAAGCCAGTTCAATTCCCCGAACTTGAACGCCTGTTGATACTCCGTCAACCTAGTACTCATGGTCCGTAGACTCCACTTAAACGTTACCCCGTTCACCTTATCAATCCCCGCTGGCCAGTCAACAGCACACAGCAGCTCGAGCGAAATAAAGTAACTTAGCTTTCGTCAAAGCTATAACAAGAAACTAAATCCCAAGTTTAGCATGGAACTATCTTCGACCAAGCCCCGGCTGGCTCGAATAGTTCGTCTAACCCTTGGAACCGGGCTGGAACCAAGCCCTGAGATATCCGATCTCTCAATAGATGGTATCTCTCAACAAGTGCACAACAAGATACTTACCCCAAACAGCACACATCAAATGGGGTTTAATTCAAGTCACGAGATCACCCCTATCAGCACACAGAAAAAGGGTGATACTCAAGTCATGTAATTCCCCTCCTCAGCACACAGCAAGAGGGTGATACTCAACATAAAGTATGTATTCTCACATAGGAAATCAAAACAAAGGATGGGCTTAGGTCGAGTGAGATAAAGTACACCCTCGCCTACGTACCCATTTAACATATACAAAGCACTTTAACAATTTCACATCAATAACCACCCAATTACTCACTTGATACAACTTGACACGAAAATGATACAATTCACGGAGCTTGACCGTCACCGTCAAAAGCCTCAAGATCTGTATGGGCAGATTATATACACACATGAATGAAACGGCCCTACAACAGCAATTTATAACTGAAACGATCGAATACAGTTGAAAACGGTCAAAATAATCAAAACGGTTACACGATCTTGTCCATAACGGGAGCTAGGGTTATCGGATCAAAATGTACTAGATAGTGTCTCGAACCTTAGACAAAAGGTTACAACTTCCATGAAGATAACTCAATCCATTTTTCAGTGTATCCAAGTTAAATTTGCAAAATATAAAACTAGGACTCCGAAGACTAGTTTATCTTTCTCGTGAAAATTCGGCGGCATGCCCCTTGTGTTTACCCATTTTCCAGCCATTTATGGCTTCAATATTTTACTCAATCCAACCCAAAGTTATCCATAACACAATTCCATTTCAATAGCCATTCCATAGGCTCCAAAACAATACGAGAACAACAATCAAAGCTAATATCAAGTGCGGAAACAACGTTTACAAAAAACAGTTTTGATGGGTGGTTGCGGAATAACATATCCGAGGCTACGCTTATCGGATTGAAATGAAACTTATACCATTTCGAAGCTAAGACGAAGGCCTACAATTTTCATGAAGATCACTTAGTCCTAATTTTCAGTGTAACCTAATCAAATTTCCAATTCATATAACCTGGTTCCAACTATTTGGCTAATCAACCGTACTGCATTCAAATGGTCATATCTCAGTCTACCAAGGTCCATTTAAGGTGTTCTTTGTGGCGTTGAAAAGCTAAGACAGAATAATAAAACTTTCATGTTTTGGAAAATGGCTAAATCCGAACGGATTATAGTGAATAAACACAGCCAAAAAGTCTGAACTGTCCACGCGGAACACTGGAATTTAACCTAGAGCAGCGAGGGTATTTTGGTCTTTTCATGTCCTACGTTGCTCCGATTGAGCTGAAATTTTGTAGACAACTATAAAATACCATTCTATACAACTTTTATGTTTTATACCAAGCCTAATTCGGCCTCTAACTATACGAAATAGAACCGGACAGAACAGGGTGAAATTTTTCCAGAAATCTGGAATTTTTGGTATTTCAAGCCAAACTTCACATTTATCTTGAATCTACCACTACCATCACCTTTACAAGATCATATACTATATATATACATCATATAACACCTAACCCACAAGAATTATAAGCAACTAAATCAAAACCCTAGCTCAAAATACAATCCTCTAATCATCACAACCACTTGAAAATAGGTATCACTAGCTCAATTCTAAGCTTAACAACCAACTTGATTATGATTAATGGAGAAGAAAAGGGTGATCAGCCAATATACCTTAAGTCAAAGCCTTGCAAGAGTGATCCTCCACCATTTCTTGAAAGTTTTGGTTCCCTTAGCTTCCCGAGCGTCCAAACTAACAATCAATCGGTTTAGTTTTTCTTGGTTGCACTCAAATGATTCAAACTCAAGATGGATTGAAGTTGTTTCTTTTGCTCTCTCTCTCTCCCTCTTAAGCTCGGCCAAAACCAGAAAAGAAATGAAGGAAATGAAGCTGAAATGAAGGATAAAAGGCAAGAAAAAAAATAAGCAAAGAGCCATAGGGTGGTGACACTTGGCACCACCAAAGCCATGCAAATTTCTCTCACTATCCCTTGCATTTTTGGCCACCAATTTCGGTCAAAGCTAGCTGGAAATAAGGAGATATTTTGCTCAAGTATTAATGAGCTCATGTGGTAAGAAAGTGGTGGTCAAGTGGTGCGGTCAATCGGTAGTGCACAGTACCCGTCGGTTTGCGCCGTTTTTCTTAAAAACACATGTACTAGGGTTTTTACTTCCTATTTGCTACCCTTGTATCATTGCTCCTAATCACATATTATTTCTCACTTAAAAGTCACTTTTAATCACCAAATTTGATCCTTGCTCCGTACCAAAAAAATCATCCGGCGAAAAATCGCGAAAACCCTAATTTGCTCCAATCTTGAAAACGAAAAGTGAAACCCTACTTTCTAGGTTCATTTGCACTTATTGTGGGGTGCTTGAGTAGTAGGGCCATAATAAATGAATAATTTCCAAATAAAAGGAATTTTAAGAAAAATGTGATGAATTTTACAATTCCATAGAATAAAATTAGGGTTTTGAGTCAAATATGAGGGATTTAAACATAGTCACAAGTAAACTAGGGTTTTTGATTAAAATTTTAGGGTTTCTAGTCTTTTAAAACAAAATAAGGTTTTAAATCCAACCCAAAGAAATAACTTTAGTATCTTCCCTGAAACAAAATAATGTTTTAAAATAAAATGAACTAAAGAAACCGTAAAACAATAGCATCTTAAAAGTTGGGGTGTCACAAATTTGACTATGTGATCTTCATGAAAGTTGTAGACCCTCGTCTTAGCTTCGAAACGGTATAAGTTGTATCCAAATCCGATAAGCGTAGCTTCGGTTGTGTCCGTTACGCAGAACTCTATCGAATCTGTCTCTTGTTAACCTTCATTTCCGCACTTGTTGTTAACTTGATTTTGTCCTTGTATTGTCTTGAGCCTATTGAACGACTATTGAAATTAGATTGTTGTGTGTGTACCTTTGGGTTTGAATGAGGAAAATAATGAAGCCATAAGTGGCTGAAAATAGGAAAATACAAAGGGCATGCTGCCCAAATTTACGCTCGAGGACTAGAGAAATACACTTGCGACTTGGGTAAAATTGATAAATGAATATCACTCGAACCATCTAGGACTTTTGCTACTTTGGTTATCGAGGGTTATACGTTAGAACCTAGCCGAACTTGTACCCTTAGGAAAAGCGGTAATAATCACGATAAATCCGTTTTCCTTGCACTTTCGACTCAAAAGTTATTTCCAAGTATACATCTTACAAAATTTTTCAGTTTGAAAAGCGAGCAACCGTTTCACGACTATTCTCCAAGTGAATTTCAATTTCTTGATTCTTATTGAACGAAACGTCTAAGTTTCGAACCTTAGTTGATTTTCAAAGTTCTTAAATCAAGTTTTATCGCAGATTTGGATTCTAAACCCGGAGTACCACCCAGACGCGAACATTAGAGGCACTACTTTTGGTGACTGCTTCCAAATATCTGATTGAACTTGATGTTTGTGATTTATCTTTGATCAATGTGATTACATGATATATAAGTGATTTGATCGAGCAAGGGTATACTTTATCGCACTTGCCCTAACGAGAATTGTTCTTGTTTATCGATTTCACTTGACTTGCTCTACATGCATATGAATTGTATCTTGTCTGGAATTCCAGATACCCTGTGGCTAGTTAATCGAGTCGAGCCGGCAAGGGTTTGGTCGATTAGATAACGAACCCTGGGTAACTAGTAATGTCGAGTGGAGTGTTATCTCCTCGGCTAATCGGTATACTCGAGTATTACCACCCGTGTTTCATGTGACGTGCGGGCTCGGATAAGGGGGTTGATCGGTAGACGGAGACTGGTGTGAAGTGGGGTTTTCTTTCTGGACTAGTTATTACTTGAAAGTTGATGGAGTGTCAACTACCAATCGATCAAGCTGGGATGGAGCCGAGACATGAGCCACTGTATCCTTACATGTGAATATGATCCATATATTCTTGATTACCTGAAGTATTATCTCTTTGATTGGACTTGTTTGCTCGCTATTTCACTATTACACTGTTATTACTTTGTTTTATGGCCAATTTGATATTTGGAATTTCACTGAGTTTTGGCTCACTTCATTAGTTTTATTTTCCTTACAGGGGTACGAGCGAGGCGTGAGACGTGTAAAGACTAGCGTAGTCTAGTTGTTTTGACTTTTGACTTGTACTCGCGCTATTACTCGAATAGAATATTTTGTATCTGGATTGTATACACTTTGAACCAGTTTGGATATATTGAGGTTTTGTATCTTGATTGTGTATCAATGTAAATTATAAGATTGAATTGCGATGTTATTTATGGTCCACGGATGTATGCACGTGATACGAGTGAGTGAGTCCTGACGAGAGCTGGGCAGGCGGTCCGCCGAACCGTTTGGTACGCCTTAGGGGAATGTGGGGTCGTCACAGGTGGTATCAGAGCTTAGGTTGTGAATTGATTTGGATAGATTGAGTGCTTGATACGATAGGCTAGGGTTTTATTCTTGAGCTTAGCCTTTAGGCTTGTTTTCTACGTCTCCTATACTTATTTTGTAATGTTATTTGCAAACCTAGGTGATGGCAGGTACTGTGTAAGGATCGCAGACAACCAATCGAAAAGCCAATCGATAAGCAATTAAAAGATCACAAATGTAACAGTAAGTAAAAGGAAAGAATTGCAAACCAATTAACTACCCAGCTCCTCTTGAGCTTCAAACAAGCTACTTCAAATTGATGAATTACAATCACTCTTGTGTACAAAGGAAGGTTCACCTCCTCCTTGCCCCGAACTCCACTCGGTCAAGCCAGGACGTTTTACTATCCCTCAGGACAACCCTCACAGAGCTACACTCATGAAAGATTCACTCACAAATGAAAAGCTTACAAAGAACCTCACACCACTAAGACTACAAATCTTCTTTTTGGAGTATTTTCTCACTAAAATCTCTCTAGATCTTTTGTATCTTCAGTGTGCCAAAGTTGTTTTTAGTGTCTGACCAACCACTATTTATATAGGACCAAGAAAGTGCCTCATTAATGCTTCCAACGGATAGAAAATAGCTGAACAGTCAACTAGCCGTTGGTAGTGTCGGACATCCGATAGCCCTGTTTTATGCATCCGACAGCAGGCAGTGAGTTTCAGAGATTTTCTTCAATTCTTTCGGACGTCCGGTGGAAGCTCTTTGTGCGTCCGACAGCAAACAAACAGATTTGAGAAATTATCTTGTTTCTATCGGACGTCCGGTAGAGACATATTCAGCGTCCGATAGTATCGTTGACTTCGAAGGATCCTATCGGACGTCCGAAGCATGCGTCCGAAGTTGTGCAATGATTATCGGACGTCCGATCCTGACTTCTTGAGCGTCCGACAGTTTCAGCATACTTTGTCATCTTTCAATTGTACTTGATCTTTGGAACTAATTTGCTTCATAACTGAATAGATCTTTTAAGAGACATTAGTAACATCCATTTGTTTTGTAAACATCAAAAGATAGGGATCAAGATCAAAATACTGCATCTGGGAGTACTGGGCCGTCTCAGCCCGTACCTACTGACATACCTACTGACGCTCCTATTGACGAGCCACATCTGGAGGGGCCCGTCTGTCGCGTGATCACGTATCAGGAGAGCCTCGGTGGGCCAGTGCAGCGGTGGTCCCCAGCGCGCAAGATCCGACGCTGCGACTGCTGGAAGACCTACTCCTACCCTGATCGGGTAGTGCTTGCAGTGGACGACGAGCGGAGACGATTGGGTAGCGCCAATCGTAGGTGCCATTCGGAGATAGAGCGTCTCCAGGCTACTCTCTGAGACCAGGGAGTCCGGATCCGAGAGCTGGAGGCCTCGATTTTGGAGGAGCAGCAGCGGACTGATGCCTTTCGCGAGTAGGCTCAGGCGACTATTGGACGTCTTATGCGAGTGGTTGAAGACATCCGAGACCGGACTGGCCATATCCTGACCGAGTGCGAGGCATTGGTAGAGGATGTGATACAGGACTTGGCCGAGGAGGGTCAAGTGCCTGTAGCCCCTGACGTTCCTGGTGCTCCTGAGGAGGATCCGGAGGAGGATCCTGAGGAGGACCCGGAGGAGGAGCCGAGTGCATCCTCAGAGTCTGTTGGGTCGGCGTCTAGCCAGACGACTTGTTAGGATCGAGGGTTGAGGAAACTTTTGTGGGATAGTTAGGAACATAGTAGGACGACATGTTTTCTTTTATTTTGGACTTTGACGTGTCATGGTGGATGTAAATAGGGTATCTTTTGTCCTATGTTCCTTGGCTAGTATAGCCTTTGACTTGTCTAGGGTGGCATGTATATGTGACTTGTTTGCTATGTATATAAAGAACTTGTTTATTATGTGTTTTATTGTCTCTGTTTATCCTTTTGCAACGTGCGATACAAGCCATACCTTACTTTGTTTATATGTCCATAGTTGGTTAAATCCAAAACATGGGGGGTAGAAGAAGTCAAGTCAGGGGAACTAACCGAGGACGCGGTCCTAGTCGGGGCTGTGGGGGTAGACAAGCATAGGAGCCAGTGCAAGAACCGAGAGAGGAGAGAGAGGCAACGATTGAGCCACAACCTGAACCCCAGGCTGTAGGGGGAGATCAAGTGGCAACCGCAATCCAACAAATGACTAATATTTTGGCCTGTCTAGTGGAACAACAGGGTCAAGCCCCTATAAATCAACCTAGGGACCCCGATATGGGGCAAGATAGGGTCTTAGAGAGATTTTAGAAGTTCTCTCCACCTAAGTTCCTGGGAGGACCAGACCCGGAAGGAGCTGAGAAATGGCTAGAAGCCATGATCAACATCTTTGCCGCTTTAAACTATACAGAGAATAGGCAAGTACAATTTGCTATTTTCCAGTTCGAAGGTCCAACCAGGGCTTGGTGGAATGTAATTAGGGCCAAATGGGAGAGAGAGGGAACTGCATGGACCTGGTTAGACTTTGTACGGGAATTTAATGAGAAATACCTTCCACCTATCGTCCAGGAAAAGAGAGAGGACGATTTTATTAAGCTCCGGCAGGAAACTTCTAGTGTAGCTGAGTATGAGACTTAGTTTACAAAATTATCAAGATTTGCTCCTGAACTGATAGTTACGGAGTAAAGAAGAGTATGAAGATTTGTGCAAGGGCTCAATGTGGAGATACAAGAGGCCTTGGCGGCGGCCCAAATTAATACATTTACGGAGGTTTTGGAGAAGGCCCAAAAGATAGAGACTGCCAGGGCACAAGTGAGAAATTTCCACGCAAAACGGAAAGGGGTACCTAGTGGAGCCCAAGGGTCAGCGCGGAGAGATCGGAACATGTCACCTGCTAAATCCGGTCGTGGGGCTGGAGGTGGACGGTTTTCGAGTGCATCTAAGGGAGGTGCTCAGAGAGGAAGTGGCCAGAGAGGAGGCCAAAGTGCTAGGGGACAAGGCAGAGGCATTCCACAGGGAGGCCAAACCTCCACTTCCCGAATAACGTGCGGATATTGCGGGAAACTGAACCATACAGAGGATGAATGCTGGAGAAAGGCTCGGAAGTGCCTAAGGTGTGGAAGTACGGAGCACCAGATAGTCAACTGCCCGTTGATCAGTGATACTCAGTCGACTGCCAAGTCAAACCCAAAGCCGACCAATGTCGGAGGGACTAGGTCGAGAGTTTCGGCCAGAGTGTATTCGCTGGACCAACAATCGGTGCCTGAACCAATGGAGGTGGTAGAAGGTACGATCCCTGTTTTTCACCGGTTAGCCAAAATTTTGATAGACCCCGGTGCCACTCATTCTTTTGTTAACCCTACATTTATGCTTGGAATTGACATGAAAGTTGAAAGGCTACCTTATGATTTAGAAGTAAGAACACCTACGGGTAACCAAACTTTACTTGCGAATGAGGTGTACAGAAATTGTGATATTTGGGTTGGTGAGCGGAAATTGATTAGTCTAGCCATTAAGGGGTACGATGTCATTCTAGGTATGGATTGGCTAGCTCATTACCATGCTCGGGTGGATTGTAGGATGAAGGTGGTAGAGTTTTGCATACCAGGTGAGGCAACTTTAAAGTTAGACGTAAGGGGTATGTTAGCCTCATCTGCGCTCATTTCGGGAATAAGGGCTAGGAAATTGCTTAGTCGTGGGACACGTGGTTATTTAGCTTTTCTAGTTAACACTCCGGGAGAAAAGATTAAGTTGGACGACATGCCAATAATTAGTGAATATCCGGACGTATTTCCGGAGGAGTTGGGGTCACTGCCACCCGCAAGGGGGATTGAATTTAAAGTTGATCTAGTACCCGGAACAACTCCCATTTCAAAAACCCCTTATCGAATGGCACCTGCTGAGCTTAAGGAGTTAAAGGTGCAATTGCAAGACTTGCTAGAACGGGAATTCATACATGAGAGCGAGTCACTATGGGGAGCTCCAGTCCTATTTGTTAAAAAGAAGGACGGGAGTTTAAGGTTATGCATTGATTATTGAGGACTGAATGCAGTAACTGTTAAGAATAAATATCCTTTGCCCCACATCGATGAACTGTTTGATCAATTACAAGGGGCTGCGGTGTTTTCTAAGTTGGATCTTCGACAGGGGTACTATCAATTTAGAATTAGAAAGGAAGATGTGCCAAAAACGGCGTTTAACACTCGATATGGGCATTTTGAATTTGCAGTAATGCCTTTTGGCTTAACCAAACCCTAGCAGCATTCATGGATTTAATGCATCAAGTGTTTAAACCTTACTTGGATAGGTTTGTAATGGTGTTTATTGATAATATCCTGGTATATTCGAAGTCAAGGGAGGAGCATGAACAACACTTGTGAATAGTGTTACAAATAGTGTTACAAACCCTAAGAGAGCACCAAATTGTTCGCTAAATTCAACAAGTGTGAATTTTGGCTGGGAAAAGTGGCGTTCCTAGGTCATATAATTTCAAAGGATGGGCTTGCTGTAGACCCAGCGAAAGTGGAAGCCATAGCCAAATGGAAGCGGCCAGAGAATCCCACAGAGGTGCCAAGTTTTCTAGGATTAGCAGGGTACTACCGCCGATTTATAAAGAACATCTCGAGAATTGTGGGACTCTTGACTAACTTGACAAAGAAACAAGGAAAGTACAGTTGTGATGTTAAGTGTGAGAGTAGTTTCCAAGAGCTTAAGAAGCAATTGACCATGGCTCCCGTATTAGCTTTGCCCAATGGGAAAGATAGTTACACGGTTTACACCGATGCTTCGAGAGAGGGGCTAGGGTGCGTGTTGATGCAAAATAGGAATGTGGTTGTCTTTGCATCTCGAAAGTTAAAACCTCATGAGCAGAACTATCCAACCCATGACTTGGAGCTTGCAGCTGTTGTGTTTGCCTTGAAAAAATGGCGACATTATCTATACGGTGTGACTTTCGAGATATATACGGATCACAAGAGCCTTAAGTATCTGTTTTCTCAGAAGGAGCTAAATCTAAGACAACGTCGGTGGGTGGAGTTCTTAGAAGATTATGATTGTACGATTAACTATCATCCCGGAAAGGCCAATGTTGTAGCAGATGCTTTAAGTCGAAAGGCTCAACTAGCAAGTTCCATGGTGAGAGAGTGGAGCTTGTTAGAAGATGTATGTGAGTGGAAACCTCGTCTGGAACTGAAGAAGGTGATTCTTGGAAATATTGAGGTGAAGTCGATACTGTTGGATCGAATTAAAGAGGGCCAAGTAAAGGGCCCAATGGTGCAAAAGTGGGTGGAAAAAGTGAAGAAAGGGGAGTTGCCTAACTTTAACCTAGGTCCTGATGGAATCTTAAAGTTCCGAAATCATGTTGTTGTACCTAGGGATGAGGAGTTAAAGAGGGAGATTTTGGAGGAATCTCACCGCTCTAGGTATACGGTGCACCCAGGGAACAATAAGAGGTACCAAGATCTAAAAAGTCTGTATTGGTGGGATAATATGAAGACGGAGATTGCCCAATTTGTGCAAAAGTATCTTACGTGCCAACAAGTGAAAGATGAGCATAAAAAACCGCCAGGTCTGTTACAGCCTTTAGAGATCCCTGAATGAAAATGAGAGCACATAATGATGGATTTTGTATCAGGGTTGTCACGAACACAAAAGGGGCATGATGCGATTTTGGTAATAGTGGATCGATTAACTAAGACCGCACATTTCCTGCCAGTAAATATGAAATATTCTTTGGAGAAACTTGCCAAACTTTATATGGATGAAGTGGCAAGACCACACGGGGTACCAGTAAGCATTGTATCCGATAGAGACCCTAGGTTTGTATCCCGATTTTGGCAGAAATTGCAAGAGGCTCTAGGAACTAAGTTGAATTATAGTACAGTATATCACCCACAAACTGATGGACAATCTGAGAGAACCATTCAAACTCTTGAGGATATGCTGAGAGCCTGTATGGTGGACTTTGGAGGAAGTTGGAGCCGATACTTAACCTTGGTTGAATTTGCATATAACAATAGTTATCATTCCTCTATTCAAATGGCCCCATATGAAGCCTTGTATGGACGACGATGTCGATCCCCAATCCATTGGGATGAAGTAGGAGAGAGAAAGATTATAGATCTGTCTACAATACCATGGATTGAGGAAGCCTACGAACGGGTAAAGGTGATCCGCCAAAGACTTCAAACAGCCCAAAGCCGACAGAAAAGTTATGCTGATCATCGGAGGAAGGATTTGGAGTTCGAGATAGGAGATAAGGTGTTTCTTCAAATTACCCCGTTGAAAGTAAAGATTAGAGCAGGAAAAGGGAAAAAGTTGCAACCACGGTACATAGGACCTTTCAATATACTCCAGCGAAAAGGAAATATGGCTTATCGACTTGAATTACCAGCTAGTTTGTCTCGGATCCATGACGTTTTCCATGTTTCTTTACTTAAGAAATACCATCCGGATCCGACTCACATTTTATCACCAGAAGATATTGAACTCGACGAGTCCTTAACCTATGAAGAACGACCCATTCAAATATTGGATCGGAAGGTGAAGGACCTGAGAAACAAGCAGATTCCATTAGTAAAGGTTCTATGGAAGCATCATGAAGTGGAAGAAGCAACCTGGGAACTACAAAAGGACATGCAAGAGAAATATCCCGACCTGTTCACGGCGAAAGGTATGAATTTCGAGGTCGAAATTCTCTGAAGGGGGAGAGAGTGTGAGGACTTGTAAATTCCTTATATATTTCATGAAAATTTCCTTTTATTTGAAAATTATTTGGCAATTATTATTCTACACTATCCTACTACTCAATCACCCTAGAAAAGTGCCAATGATCATAGGAAATTAGGGTTTTCCTTTCCGATTTCAATTCGAAGTGAAATAGGATTTTTCGTGTATCCGTAGTGTAATTATCCGGTATGGAGTAAGGATCAAATTTGGTGCTTAAGAGTGACTTTTAGGTGAGAAATAATATGTGATTAGAAGCAATGATAAAAAGTTAGTGAATAGGAAGTAAAAACCCTAGTACGTGTGATTTAAGGAAAAACGGTGCGAACCGACGTGTACCGTGCACTACCGATTGAACACACCACTTGATCACCACTTTGTTACCATATAAGCTCATTAAAATTTGAGCAAAATATCCCCTCATTTCCAGCTGGCTTTGGCCGAAAATTTTGACCAAATTGGCAAGGAAAAGAAACAAAAAAATGAGTGGAAATTGGTAGTGACACTTGTTGGCCATCTAGGGCCTTGACCAAGACCAAATTGTCTTGCCTTATTATCACCATTTTGCTTCCTTTCTTCATCATTTCTGCTTGCTTTGGCCGAGAGAGAGGGAGAGAAAAACCAAGGGAGAGATACACCATTTCATCTTGAGTTTGAGCCATCCAAGTGAGGAAACAAGAAACTAAACCGATTAAAACCTTCTTTGAGTGTTTAGCTAGTGGTGTGTTGGTGAAAGTTTGGAAGGAAAAGCTAGGGCTGCTCTTGGTAGTAACTTTAATAAGGTAATAAGGATGATTTACCATTTCTTGCTCTTGATCTTGTTTAATTTGGCATAGCACCTTAAATTTGTGGTGGATGATACCTATTATAATGATTTGGATGGATATAGTGTATGTTCTTGAGTTACATGAGTTAGGGTTTGATGATTTTCTGCCTATACTTGCTGTATGGATAGTATATGTTGTATCTAAGCTTATATAAGAGGTTGTGGTGGTGATTGAGGCAAGAAATGAAGAAAATTTCCTTTGAAAACGAAAAATTTCAGATTTCTGGAAAACTGTAGCTCAGTTCTGTCCGGTTCTAGTTCGTGATGTTAGAAGCCGAATTAGGCTTAGAATAAAAAATGAAAGTTGTAGAGAATGATATTTTATAGATTCCTACAAAATTTCACCCCAATCAGAGCAACGTAGCCTGTGAAAAGACCAAAATACCCTCACTGCCCTAGGATGCATCCAGTGATCCGTTTTAGACAGTTCATCCAGTTGACCGTGTCTATTCACTATGATCCGTGCTGATTTAGCCATTTTCCAAAACATGAAAGTTTTAGTACTCTGTCTTAGCTTTTCAACTCCTCCAATAACGCCTTAAACGGACTTTGGTAGCTTGAGACATGGCCATTGAAATGTAGTACGGTTAACTAGCCGGTTAGTTGGAAGTTGGTTCTATGAATTGGGAATTTGACTGGGTTACACTGGAAATTTGACTAAGTGATCTTCATGAAAGTTGTAGGCCCTCATCTTAGCTTCGAAACGGTATAAGTTTCACCCCAATCCGATAAGCGTAGCTTTTGTTGTGTCCGTTACGTAAAACTCTATCAAATCTGTCTCTTGTTAAACTTCATTTCCGCACTTGTTGTTAGCTTGATTTTGTCCTTGTGTTGTCTTGAGCCTATTGAACGACTATTGAAATTAGATTGTTGTGTGTGTACCTTTGAGTTTGAATGAGGAAAATAATGAAGCCATAAATGGCTGGAAATAGGAAAATACAAAGGGCATACTGCCCAAATTTACGCTTGAGGACTAGAGAAATACACTTGCGACTTGGGTAAAATTGATAAATGAATATCACTTGAACCATCTAGGACTTTTGCTACTTTGGTTATCGAGGGTTATACGTTAGAACCTAGCCGAACTTGTACCTTTAGGAAAAGCGGTAATAATCACTATAAATCCGTTTTCGTTGCACTTTCGACTCAAAAGTTATTTCCAAGTATACATCTTACAAAATTTTTCAGTTTGAAAAGCGAGCAACCGTTTCACGACTATTCTCCAAGTGAATTTCAATTTCTTGATTCTTATTGAACGAAACGTCTAAGTTTCGAACCTTAGTTGATTTTCAAAGTTCTTAAATCAAGTTTTATCGCAGATTTGGACTCCAAACCCGGAGTACCACCCAGACGCGAACATTAGAGGCACTACTTTTGGTGAGTGCTTCCAAATATCTGATTGAACTTGATATTTGTGATTTATCTTTGACCAATGTGATTACATGATATATAAGTGATTTGATCGGGCAAGGGTGTACTTTATCGCACTTGCCCTAACGAGAATTGTTCTTGTTTATCGATTTCACTTGACTTGCTCTACATGCATATGAATTGTATCTTGTCTGGAATTCCAGAAACCCTATGGCTAGTTAATCGAGTCGAGCCGGCAAGGGCCTGGTCGATTAGATAACGAACCCTGGGTAACTAGTAATGTCGAGTGGAGTGTTATCTCCTCGGCTAATCGGTATACTCGAGTATTACCACCCGTGTTTCGTGTGGCGTGCGGGCCCGGATAAGGGGGTTGATCTGGTGGACGGAGACTGGCGTGAAGTGGGGTTTTCTTTCTGGACTAGTTATTACTTGAAAGTTGACGGAGTGTCAACTACCAATCGATCAAGCTGGGATGGAGCCGAGACATGAGCCACTGTATCCTTACATGTGAATATGATCCATATATTCCTGATTACCTGAAGTATTATCTCTTTGATTGGACTTGTTTGCTCGCTATTTCACTATTACACTGTTATTACTTTGTTTGATGGCCAATTTGATATTTGGAACTTCACTGAGTTTTGGCTCACTTCGTTAGTTTTGTTTTCCTTACAGGGGTACGAGCGAGGCGTGAGACGTGTAAAGACTAGCGTAGTCTAGTTGTTTTGACTTTTGACTTGTACTCGCGCTATTACTCGAATAGAATGTTTTGTATCTGGATTGTTTACACTTTGAACCAGTTTGGGTATATTGAGGTTTTGTTTCTTAATTGTGCATCAATGTAAATTATAAGCTTGAATTGCGATGTTATTTATGGTCTGTAGACACCAAATTTTGAATAATTTGTATGTGGCATCTACTTCATGATTTTTATTTTAGATCGCTTGCATTTAGTTCATTGTTGTGTGTTTTGCATTTTTAGTTGTTATTTTATTTTAGTTTTATTCATTTGGCCCTTTTAGTTTGTCTATTCATTTTTTATTTTGTCATTTCAGGTTTTTAATCACTTTTAAGTTTTAGATTTTAGTTTTTAGTTTTCTTAGTTTTTAAGTTTATAGAGTTTTTAGAAAGAAAAGGAAAAATCATTTTAGTCATTTTGTTTAAATTCAATGCTTTCTTGAAAAGGAAAATTCAAAAAATAGGCTTCAGTTGGATTGGAAAAATGAAAAAAAAGAGAAAAAGGAAAAAGGAAAATTTGTTCACAAAAATATGTTTATTTCTTTAAATTCAATCTTTGGGCACTTTAGTTATTTTTATTAAGTTATTTTGGGAAAAGGAAATGATGAAAAACGAAAAATTAAAAATAGCCATTTTTGTTTAGTTTTTTTTTAAAAATTATTTTTGTTTTGTTATTATTATTATTACCTAGTTTGTGTAATTTTGTTGTTATTATTTATATTTGATTTTATCATTTCTGTAATTGTTATTGTAAAAAAAAAAAAAAAGGACACGCGACTTGCAAGCTGCGTTTTTGCAGCTTGCAAGGAGGGGCTTCGGGGAGCTCCTTGGATGGCAAATATAACAGAAAGGACTGGGTTTTAGGGTTGGAGGGCAGGTATATAAAGAAAGAGAAGGACAGCCGCAAAGGGAGAGGTTTTTTCATCAGAGAGATAACGGCTGCAAAATCTGGACGGCCAAGAACTAAAAATCCGAGAGGGGTAGGAAGGGTTTTAGTGAGAGAAAGCTGGGGAATGATCTGTGAGCTGAGAAAACAAAAACAAAGAGAGAGGGGAGCCGCAAGAGAGGGGGCGACGGAGGGAAACCAGAAAAACAGCAAGAGAAAGGTGGCAGCTGGGAGCTTTTCGGTGAGCAAGAGGAGAGGTTTTTTGGAGAGCATTAACGGGCTGAGAGTTGAGAGGGTTGGCTGTGAGAAGGGAAGAAAGGAAGAGCAAGCAGGCTACGGGGTTTCTTGGGAAGAAAGGAGTGAACGGATAAGAAAAACAGAGAAACGAGGAGAGAGAGCTGAAGTTGGCGGCTGAGTGAAAAAGGCTACGAGGGTTTTGTTGGGGGGCTGAAAGAAATAAACCGAGAGAAAAAGGAGAGATCTTGGGAAGACTTTAGGAAGTTGCTAAGGAAAAACAAAAGGCAAGAAAAATAGCGGGCAGAAACTAGTGAAGGGTTTCGGCTGCAGGATCGGAAGGAGAAAGCTTGTGTGTGCAGAGTGAAGAGTTCATTTTTTCGATCATCCCAGACCTTGATTGACCTTTCAAAAGGATAAAGGTGATATTTTTCTACTCTGGAGTTGTTTATACGTTGTTGGGTTATGATAGATTGCAAAAAGTTTCCAGCTTTACGTAGTTTGCATCTGAATTTTTGTGTGAGAAAGTATTGATGTTCATGCTCTGTTCCCTTGGACTGATACGAAGTATGGCTCGCTGTTTTGCTGAACTTTTGGGTTTTGAGTAAAGCCTGTGATTAGCGTGTGGTTTAGTTGGCCTTTTCTGTTAAATGAAACAGGTAGCAAAACTATTTTTTAGAATGGGATGATCCTGTGTTTGGACTCTAGCTGTGAGGTGGAATGAGTTAAGATTCATTTTGAATCACTAAGCATTTTTCAGCCAAATAAGAGAAACGAAATTGCAGTAATCTGGACAGATTTGTTTTCTTTGCTTGCTCAGGTCTCGGCTTGTTCGAAGCCTATGGTTTTTAGTTTGGTTGATATTTGCATATGAGCCTTCATGATGGTCAGATGTTGTCTCTAAACACTTTGTGTAAATGTCCTGTACTTTATTTGCTTCACGGTCCAAAAAAAAATTGAGACGTTTTCTCGGATGTTTTAGTTCAGCATGTCAAGTGATTGTTGATGGTTTCTTTGCTGCTTTTCTTTTGTTGCCTCCTTGCTAAAATTGATGTTTGGGATATGTGTGTGGGTTTGGTAACTAAGTTTTGAGTGATTGTGTAACCCTTCATTCAGCGTGAGTCAGAGCTGCATTTTTGCAGCAGAATTTATCATAGAAAAACCTCCCTAGCTGCCGAATCCTGTTTAGAAAGCTTGGTTTAAATTCTGGTTTGCATGAAGATTTTTCTCATTCTGGTTCCGCTTTTTCCTTGCATGCATGATAAGATAGATAAGAACATGAGGTTGGGTTTTGGCTTGAGAGGTTGTAAATCTGTCAACGCGAAGTAGTAAAAGCTTAGCTTGAGAAAAGTTGCAGCAGTTTTGTTCATTAAATGTTTGCATACTTGCCCAGAATTTTGCATGGGATTTTTCTAAGTTTTCTGCCTGCTTGGATGATGGTAATGATGTGGTTTGTCGCTCAGTTCATACACCATATGCCTGCCCAAGCCAAAATTCTGGTGTTCAGCCTATGTTGATGAGATGATAAGAGAGTTTTTGTTTCTCTTTTTCTGCATTCTTTTTCCAGAATTTGCGTATTATATCTTTCCAAGTCTGGTCTTTTGATGGTGATCATCATGTAGTTTGTTACTAAGTAAAGTTGTGATATTGAAATGAGGAATGTCTAATCAAAGCTGTGAGTTTGAATCAAAAATCTGGTTTGCATGATAAAAATGAAAAGAAATGCCGTGGCTGGAATTTGCTGAATGCATGAGCTTCCTTGTGTCTTTGCATCAGTTTTCTTCTATATTTGGGTTTGTTTGAATTTTGAATTTGTGTGTTATGATGTTTAGATTAGCTTTGAATGTTTGGTTGAAAGATTTTTGATCAAAATTAGTGTTAGAAAGTGGAACAAAGTGCAGCAGTTTTGTTTGTTGGGTTTTTTGCAGAATGTTATCTCACGTGAGTTTGCATTCGTTGCATGCATGGATAATTGCCAAAAATTGCTCTTTAACCCCCCAAGTCCCCTCTTGACCCACTATGGCCCAAGGAATTTGAATACTTAATCAATTTAATCCCTCAAGCTTCTCCTTGTTCCACTATGACCCAACCAATTGAATAATTTCATCAATTTGGTCCTTGGTAATTTTAATTTGTGCAACTTCATTGCTTGTTTGATTCCAATTAGCCACCTTGCTTTGTTTAAATTGCACTTCATGCATGAATTTAAGAGCTTTATGACTAAGTGAGCCTTGTTTTGCCCATTTCTTTTGATTTTTCTTAAATAAAGTGGTGCCATGACCTGTTTATTATTTTGGAGGGTAATTGAATAATTTCACTTCATTGGGGCGTCAATTCAAGGGAGGTACACTCTATCCCTCATTTGCACTACATTTGACCTTATGTGCTCCTACGTGTTATGTGAACATGCATGTCTACTTCGCTTTCCTTACCTCCCTGCGTGCATTTACTTGCTTTTTACTTTTATTTAAGTTTTTATGGGGTATGTGTACACCTCTTGGCTTGTAATAGATAGTGCTCGGAGAGCATCTGGTCCATTCACCCTTTCCCTTTTATGCTTTTATGGGGTATGTGTACACCTCTTGGCTTGTAATAGATAGCGCTCGGAGAGCATCTGGTCCATTTCCCCTTCCCCTTGGTTGCTTGCTTTTGTTGTTACATGTTAAATTGCTTTAGTAGGCTCTTGCATCTAGTCGAGCATGCTAAGTGCTACGTGCTACGTGTTTACGAGCGTTTTGGCATGTCTACTTGCTTTCATAACCATGAAGGAATGGAATGGATGAATGTACGTCACCACACTAGCCTAATGCTAGTTGTGGCTCATTTTTTCATTAGGAATTCATAGAAAGGGCTAGTCCAACGCTAGACCCAATAGGATTTTTTCTTTTGTTTTTTCATTAATGCATTATTTGCCTGTTCACTACATATCATGCATTTTTCTTAGTTTTATCACTTGGCATGCTCCTCGAACCCCCTTTCCCCTCATTTTAGGATTTTTGCATCTCATACTAGTTATAGGGTTCATTTGCTTGAAAGTCCCCTTAAATATGGGATATAGACGAGTGTGGCTTTTTCTAAGCCTTAGCACGCTTGTATCCTCTCTATAAAAGGGTAAATTGAGTCACGACTTAGGTCTCCCTGTACCCAATATGCATGAATTCCCTAGGCTCATGCATTCTCAATCCACTCTATCATTACACTTTCACTTTTGTCTCATTTGCACACATGCACCTTTTTATCACCTTCACTTGCACACGAACACTTTTTTTTATCTTCACTTGCACACGAACATTTTTACCTTCACTCGCACACGAGTACTTTCATCTACATTTGCACACCTTCACTCTTATCTTATTACTTTTATCATTTTTCCCACATTTTCACATGGCATGCATTCCACTCGTTTTTACATCATTTAGGATTACGTGTGACCTCTCCAAAGGATCATTATTGGGCTTCACAATTAATGTGATTGGCACCACTCAACCTTTGAAGAGAAATTTCCCCCAATCCCCCTAGGTCTAGGTTTTTGCATTCATATAGACATATCCAATACGCGATACATACCTTGGGTAGAAAAATTAGGGAAAATTGGTTTAAGTCACGCAACTAGCCTTGGCTAGGTCGAAGGGGTGCCTTGGATTTTTATCCTTGCCTTCCCCTTCGTCAAATGTGACCCCCGATCCCTCTTTTGGTTACGCAGACCCAAAAGTTCTCAAAAAGGGTTTATTTACTTTTTTTTTATTCAAAAACAAAAATCATTTTTGGGTGACTTGGTACACCCTAACTCTATACCAAGTGGCGACTCCATTTTTGATACAAAAAACCCTTTTGAACTTCACTTGGCCAAATCGTCGCATTCAAAGTCCCATGGCCTTTTACTTTTCATTTTGCACACGTTCACACCACACACACCATCACACATCACAACACAACACTCATTCGAAAAGTGGGGCGCGACAGTTGGCGACTCCACTGGGGACTTCCTAAGTGGGTCCAAGCATTTTGACTTAGCCATTTGTTTCCTTTTTCTACCCTTTCTATGCGTGGCATTTGGATATTAGGGTTGCATTTTTCATTTTTAGGACCTTTTGTCTTATGTACGTAATCAAACCAATCCCTCGACTCACGATTGTATGTTTGAATGAATGTTTACTTGTTATCTCGCGCTTGCATTGCATTTGGGAGGTATGGGTCACCCTAGAGCCTCGCGTTGGTTCTTGACCCTTCCCCTCCAAACGAGCACTAGCATACGAGCATACGCTTTACTTCTTTTATCCCTTTATTTTTCTTTAGTGGCTTGTCACGCCACTCCACCCTATTAGGATTAGGTGACTCACTTGGGCATGTGATCACGACACGATGTGTGTGTGGCATGTTCCAATGGGTCACTCAATCTTCCGCTTAAAGCTATTGGTTGATAGCCTTTAGCTTTTGGTCGAAGATTGAGGTTTTGATAGATTCACTCAAACACGTAGCCGTGACACGATGTGTGCGTAGCGGTGTTTGGGGAATCGCTCGAGCCACCGACAAAGAATCTTGGGATTGATGACCCTTGATTTCTAAGTCTGAAGGCTCGGGGACCTGAGCTTATCGAGTCTAGATGCATTAGCGAACCTCAACCTCATGCATCCATGATAGCTTGCCTAGGGTAGAGTCAGCTTTATCCTAAGCTAGGGACACTATTCACGATGGGAGGGGTCCAACCCCTTTTTCATTGCTTTATTTCTTTGATTGCTTTACAATGTGTTATGTGTACTATCAATTGCACTAACCATTCTTTTGTTCCTTGGCTTGCATTCATATGCCTTAGCGATAAGAGGCCCTTTTTGCACTCTTTTAGTGACTCACCTACTAGATAGCTCACATGTTTAAATTTCAGTTATTGCACTTAATTTTCAATGAGTACATTTCATTCTAGACCTTTTTCCCCTCGATGCATTATTCATGTCCTTTAGGTCGTATTTGTCACATATTTACATCGCTTTAATAAACTGGCATCATGCATAAACCCTAGAAAGGGAATGCCATTTAGGGGATCCCGTGTTAGGAATAAACCACCCCATGTCTCGGATATATAATCCAAATGAGACTTGCACGTTTACCTTTCTCGTACCATCCGAAGGGGTTGTGCACAAGGTAAGGTAGGATCCGATCATTTTCATAGAGTGATTTTTGGAATATGAGCATCTAATAATCACTTTTTGGCCATTTTCTCAAAATTGGTAAAATTCCCTTGCGTAAAAGGACATTAATTCGAAGAAAATTCACAAATGATTCCTCATTGTTGAGACGATAAATATAGAGGCCAAATTTTGATTTTAGAGGCTCATAGACCAAGGCATTGTAATGATTTCTTGAAACCACCCAGTGGACGAATAATTCAATCGATTTTTGAACAAATTATCCATCTTATCCAATCCATTTTTTTCAATAACTTCATTTCATCCAATTCATTTGACCAATTTACCCTTTTTAGGGTCATCCGGTCGATTCTTCAATAAATCATCAATTCATTTGACCAATTTACCCTTTTTAGGGTCTTTTGACCAATTTACCCTTTTTAGGGTCATTCGGTCGATTTTGAATAAATCGTCAAGTCATTTGATCAATGTACCCTTTTTAGGGTCATCCGGTCGTTTTTGAACAAATCGTCAAGTCATTTGATCAATTTACCCTTTTCTAGGGTCTTTTGACCAATTTACCCTTTTTAGGGTCATTCGGTCAATTTTGAATAAATCGTCAATTCATTTGACCAATTTACCCTTTTTAGGGTCTTTTGACCAATTTACCCTTTTTAGGGTCATTCGGTCGCTTTTGAATAAATTAACAATTCAATTGACCAATTTACCCTTTTTAGGGTCATTCGGCTGATTTTTGAATCAATCATTCATTTGGCCAATTTACCCATTTTTAGGGCAACCGAGCCGATTTTGAATAAATCAAGTTTCATTCAATCTATTTGATCAATTTACCCTTTTTAGGGTGATCTGATTAATTTTGGATAAATTGAATTTCATTCAATTCATTTGACATGTTTCCCTTTTTAGGGTAATCCGGTCGATTTTTAATAAATTGTCAATTAGGGTTTCAATGTCGAATTTCAAAATGGAAAACCTAGTCGATTTTGAGAAAAGCATCCATTGCATCCAGCCCTTTGATCAGTTGGAGTTTTGACCCGTGCTTCACTGAGAAAAGTTCCAATCTCTTCGATAGGAAGTTCGTCAAGGTCAAACCCGTGCGTTTTTGCAAATTCTTGTATCGATCAAAAGTGATCAATCCATTCGGACGTTGACCTCATTTTGACAAAGTGTCTCTCGTCACTCCAATTGACCAAATTTTTCAAAATTATTTTTCACTCAATGAGTTGATCAGATCCGTCAGGTATGGTATAGTGCCTACCCTAGAGGATTGCATTTTCATGCTAGGCCTACCCTTGGCACAAAAAGGGTTCCCCCATAGGACATGCATACCAATTTTATAGTCTTGATTACTAACTCTGGGTATTTTTCTTTTGTTTTCCCCCCTTCCCTGCATTCATAAAAATACTTCAATAAAGGGAAAATATTTTTCTATATCTGATGGCACTTTCGATCTAATAAAGTGTCAAAACTGCAAGTGTTATTTGATTCTTGGGCAGATCCTACAACGAAAACATAAATGATTTATCTGGAATCTCTACGCTAAAGCCTCTGAGAGATGTTGTAATTGTTTTCCAAAGGAAGATTTTGTATATTTGATTTGTTAATACATTTTGTTCCAAAAGAAAAGGAGACAAAAAGTGTATATGTGGAGCTCTTTACAAGTTTCTCCCTTCTCACTTGTATCGTAATTGAATGAGAAAATTTGTTTCAAACTTTTTCAGCAATAAACTGTTTGGACAATCATTGTTTTGTGTATATTTATGTACATTTCATTCTTTATTCTTATTCATTGGAGATTTCATGATGAATTTTAAGAAATAAGACTAAATTGGGATTTTTTTCAACCTCCGACCTGAAAATTCACAATAAGAGTGTTCAGAATTAAAAGAGGTCATTCAGAAGGCCCAATGAGATATCTTTTTTCCTTCACTGAACCCCAAAATAAAATCAGTCACATTGATTGATAAATCGCAAATTGGGGCCATCTTTGCTTGAAAATATCCATTGTGTTTAATCGATTCAATCACATCTAAGTGAAAGCAGAAATGTGCATCATCCTTATTCGTTTGGAAAATTTGGAATGATACTTTGAGCATTTGTTTCACTATCTATACAGATTTTTATCACTTGCTCTCCCATTTGAGCCTATGAAAAGAATAATTTCGTTTCAGATAAGAGCCCTAATGATCACTACCCTATATTGGAAAATTTTCAAATATCAAATAGGGGAATGGATTTTCAATAACCGTTTCGTTACTTTGGTTGTCATGAGGTGTAAGAATGATGCTTTGGCCGTCGTTTCTACAACCTAAACACTGATCACCCCTTGCATCCCCATTTTGAGCTAAAATTGGTGGTTCTTTTCTAATGCACTCATGGTCGTACCCCACATTGGGGAGGGAGATTGGAGAATTTTCAAAAAAAAACAAAAAAAGGAAAAAGGAAAAAGGGAAAAAGCAAAAATGCTAGAATAAGAAGGGAACTGCAAATTGGGGAAATTTGATTCCACTTGGGTTCCAAGTTTGAAAAAAGAAAAGGAAGGGTTTTTGTCCATGTGAATCGCCTATGTTTCACAAATATGGATGAGCAAGGGTCTTCCTCAGTCAATTAATTCAGATACATGCAAAAAATTTCGCATTAACGAAAGTTTCCTTTCAGAGTTGTTGTAAGGAATGGAATACAAGTCAGGCCATCTTCTTTTCCAATCAAACACTTTATCCCTAGTTATCCCTTTTGAGCCATCAGAATAAATTATTTCGTTTGGCAACCCCTGAGAATCGCAAACCCCACACTGGGGGCGAGTTTGAGTTGAAAAGAAAATTTCAAGAAGTGAAAAGTGAAAAGCAACAAGATCAAAAACAAAGGAAGAAAAGAGAACCTCAGTTCAAAAATAAACTGGGGCAAATTTTATGAAAGTTCAAAAGAATGGCAAAAGGCCGAAAAGTCAAAAGGAAAAAGGAAATGAAAGTGAAAAGCCTCAATTGAGCAAAAACCGAGGCAAATTCTGATTTTACCCTACAATAGGGTTTGGCGCAACAATGCGATCTCAGATTCTTCAAACCACTTTTGAAATCCGTTTTCAGGCCTTAACTTTTCTAAGCACCCCACCTGACCCCATTACAAAGCCGAAAGTCCTGACTCCTGTTCTTTGCAATGGCCCTGTCAAGAAAATTTCTGATGCCGGAAAATTTTAGCTGTATTTCTGAATTGCTTGAGTATGAGGTTGACGCTACTCACCATGTGAAAGCCCATCAGCTCGAGGGAAAGGGAAAAGAGGCAAAAAGCAAAGAAAGAAAAGTATATGCAAGAAAATGCAGAAAATTCGGCGCTGAAGTCTCTGGTGAGTGATAAGAAAAATGCAAACAAAGTCTGAGATCTTTTGATTTCAAAATAGGGGCAATTTTGGAAAAATGCGATCTATGGTGCAATATCCTTGAAAGTCTTAAACTATCGTTTTCAAGCCAAATTACAAGCTAATAAAGTCCATCGTTGACTTATTCTTTCATGACAATCCAAAGTGAGGATCATGCTCATAAGAAATTCATCAAATCATTTGTGATCATAAGGGCATAACCCGTTTCCACATGTTTAGCTATCACTTCTGTCCATACGTTACAAGCCTAGAAAGCTTGTATGTTGACTAAGTTTTCTTGAAAATAAGGGTAACAAACTCTTTGCTTTCACTAAGATGTGACATTGAATGGATTACATACAACTGGGGCACAAAAATGAGACAGATTCTTATCTCCCATTTCCTTAGCCATTTCAAAAATAAAGTCACTTGATTGGTCCTGAAAAGGTGAGTCAACCAGAAGTGGTGACCCGTTACCCTAAGCACCAATGCTAAAAGTAAGGAAGAAATCTCCTTCTTAAATTTGGTGTTATTTCGAGGAATTCATCATAAAATTTCTGCATGAGTTCAAACTTGACGATTAAAGTTTCTTCACAATATTGTATATGTGCACTCTTTTCTAAATTTTAGAAAGTGCGGTTTTTCTTTGTTCAAGTAAATGGGAAATCATCTAAACCAATTTTTGCAATCAAATGGGCCCAAACTGGGGCAAAATTTTTATTTGCAAAATTTCGCAAAAATAAGCCCACACAGGGGCAAATATTTTTGTAGTCCAATTGAGGATTTCGTCCAAGAATCAAAATAATGCATTTTTCAAATCAGTCACGCTCATTTGAGTGCATGTAAGCCCTGTGCAGGTATTCATAGTTGAAATCGACGAAAGAGCGTCTGGTGATATGGAAGGCCGATGCCGAAGAAAGAGAGGAGAAAGAAGGGAGAAGGGCCCTACACTGGGGCAAATTATTTTTGAAAAAGATTCTCTCGAAAAATCAGAAAAATTCAAAAAAATCAAAAAAAATCAAGTTCAAAATTTTGTTTCTTGGAAAATCAAATTTAATTTCTTGTATTTTGACAAATCAAATTCAATTTCTTCACCAATTGGATGGCAGGATTGGGTCTATCCCATTTACATTTCTGTCTGGGTCTATCCCAAATTTAAATTTCTGTCCGGGTCTATCCCGTGGGTCTATCCCAATTTTAAATTTCTGTCCGGGTCTATCCCGTGGGTCTATCCCAAATTTACATTTCTGTCTGGGTCTATCCGGGTCTATCTAACATGTTCTGTCGGGTATTTCTTCCCGTGGGTCTATCCCAATTTTAAATTTCTGTCCGGGTCTATCCCGTGGGTCTATCCCAATTTAATTTCTGTCCGGGTCTATCCTGGTTATCCAATTTTAAATTTCTTCCGGTCTATCCCGTGGGTCTATCCCAATTTACATTCTGTCGGTCTATCCGTGGTCTATCCCAATTTTAAATTCTGTCCGGGTCTATCCGTGGGTCTATCCAATTACATTCTGCCGGGTCTATCCGTGGGTCTATCCCAATTTTAAATTTCTGTCCGGGTCTATCCCGTGGGTCTATCCCAATTTTAATTTCAAGTTCGGGTTCTATCCCGTGGGTCTATCCCAATTTTACATTTCTGTCCGGGTCTATCCCGTGGGTCTATCCCAATTTTAAATTTCAGTCCGGGGTCTATCCCGTGGTTCTATCCCAATTTTAAATTTCTGTCGTAGCCCGGGTCCTATCCCAAATTTACATTCGTCCCGGGGTCTACCAATTTTTAAAATTTCGTCCGGGTTATCACCCGTGGTCTATCCCAATTTTAAATTTCTGTCCGGGTCTATCCCGTGGGTCTATCCCAAGTTTAATTTCTGTCCGGTCTATCCCGTGGGTCTATCCCAAATTTACATTTTCTGTCCGGGTCTATCCCGTGGGTCTATCCCAATTTTAAATTTCTGTCCGGGTCTATCCCGTGGGTCTATCCCCAAATTTACATTTCTGTCCGGGTCTATCCGTGGGTCTATCCCAATTTTAAATTTCTGTCCGGGTCTATCCCGTGGGTCTATCCCATTTTACATTTCTGTCCGGTCATCCCAATTTTAATTTCTGTCCGGGTCTATCCCGTGGGTCTATCCCAAATTTAAATTTCAGTCCGGGTCTATCCCGTGGGTCTATCCCAATTTAAATTTCTGTTCGGGTCTATCCCGTGGGTCTATCCCAAATTTAATTTCTGTCCGGGTCTATCCCGTGGGTCTATCCCAATTTTAAATTTCTGTCCGGGTCTATCCCGTGGGTCTATCCCAAATTTACATTTCTGTCCGGGTCTATCCCGTGGGTCTATCCCAATTTTAAATTTCTGTCCGGGTCTATCCCGTGGGTCTATCCCAGATTTACATTCCAGTCCGGGTCTATCCCGTGGGTCTATCCCAATTTTACGTTTTTGTCCGGGTCTATCCCGTGGGTCTATCCCAAATTTAAATTTCATGTTCGGGTCTATCCCATTTTTTACATTCATGTTCGGGTCAGTCCCATTTTTTTAGAATTCTTGTTGTTGGAATCATTTTGCAGCCCAATAACACAGGTAAGTATTTGGTGTCTACTTCTTTGTCCCAAGTTTTTTCAAAACTCAGACAAAGAGGGGCAAACTGTAGACACCAAATTTTGAATAATTTGTATGTGGCATCTACTTCATGATTTTTATTTTAGATCGCTTGCATTTAGTTCATTGTTGTGTGTTTTGCATTTTTAGTTGTTATTTTATTTTAGTTTTATTCATTTGGCCCTTTTAGTTTGTCTATTCATTTTTTATTTTGTCATTTCAGGTTTTTAATCACTTTTAAGTTTTAGATTTTAGTTTTTAGTTTTCTTAGTTTTTAAGTTTATAGAGTTTTTAGAAAGAAAAGGAAAAATCATTTTAGTCATTTTGTTTAAATTCAATGCTTTCTTGAAAAGGAAAATTCAAAAAATAGGCTTCAGTTGGATTGGAAAAATGAAAAAAAAGAGAAAAAGGAAAAAGGAAAATTTGTTCACAAAAATATGTTTATTTCTTTAAATTCAATCTTTGGGCACTTTAGTTATTTTTATTAAGTTATTTTGGGAAAAGGAAATGATGAAAAACGAAAAATTAAAAATAGCCATTTTTGTTTAGTTTTTTTTTAAAAATTATTTTTGTTTTGTTATTATTATTATTACCTAGTTTGTGTAATTTTGTTGTTATTATTTATATTTGATTTTATCATTTCTGTAATTGTTATTGTAAAAAAAAAAAAAAAGGACACGCGACTTGCAAGCTGCGTTTTTGCAGCTTGCAAGGAGGGGCTTCGGGGAGCTCCTTGGATGGCAAATATAACAGAAAGGACTGGGTTTTAGGGTTGGAGGGCAGGTATATAAAGAAAGAGAAGGACAGCCGCAAAGGGAGAGGTTTTTTCATCAGAGAGATAACGGCTGCAAAATCTGGACGGCCAAGAACTAAAAATCCGAGAGGGGTAGGAAGGGTTTTAGTGAGAGAAAGCTGGGGAATGATCTGTGAGCTGAGAAAACAAAAACAAAGAGAGAGGGGAGCCGCAAGAGAGGGGGCGACGGAGGGAAACCAGAAAAACAGCAAGAGAAAGGTGGCAGCTGGGAGCTTTTCGGTGAGCAAGAGGAGAGGTTTTTTGGAGAGCATTAACGGGCTGAGAGTTGAGAGGGTTGGCTGTGAGAAGGGAAGAAAGGAAGAGCAAGCAGGCTACGGGGTTTCTTGGGAAGAAAGGAGTGAACGGATAAGAAAAACAGAGAAACGAGGAGAGAGAGCTGAAGTTGGCGGCTGAGTGAAAAAGGCTACGAGGGTTTTGTTGGGGGGCTGAAAGAAATAAACCGAGAGAAAAAGGAGAGATCTTGGGAAGACTTTAGGAAGTTGCTAAGGAAAAACAAAAGGCAAGAAAAATAGCGGGCAGAAACTAGTGAAGGGTTTCGGCTGCAGGATCGGAAGGAGAAAGCTTGTGTGTGCAGAGTGAAGAGTTCATTTTTTCGATCATCCCAGACCTTGATTGACCTTTCAAAAGGATAAAGGTGATATTTTTCTACTCTGGAGTTGTTTATACGTTGTTGGGTTATGATAGATTGCAAAAAGTTTCCAGCTTTACGTAGTTTGCATCTGAATTTTTGTGTGAGAAAGTATTGATGTTCATGCTCTGTTCCCTTGGACTGATACGAAGTATGGCTCGCTGTTTTGCTGAACTTTTGGGTTTTGAGTAAAGCCTGTGATTAGCGTGTGGTTTAGTTGGCCTTTTCTGTTAAATGAAACAGGTAGCAAAACTATTTTTTAGAATGGGATGATCCTGTGTTTGGACTCTAGCTGTGAGGTGGAATGAGTTAAGATTCATTTTGAATCACTAAGCATTTTTCAGCCAAATAAGAGAAACGAAATTGCAGTAATCTGGACAGATTTGTTTTCTTTGCTTGCTCAGGTCTCGGCTTGTTCGAAGCCTATGGTTTTTAGTTTGGTTGATATTTGCATATGAGCCTTCATGATGGTCAGATGTTGTCTCTAAACACTTTGTGTAAATGTCCTGTACTTTATTTGCTTCACGGTCCAAAAAAAAATTGAGACGTTTTCTCGGATGTTTTAGTTCAGCATGTCAAGTGATTGTTGATGGTTTCTTTGCTGCTTTTCTTTTGTTGCCTCCTTGCTAAAATTGATGTTTGGGATATGTGTGTGGGTTTGGTAACTAAGTTTTGAGTGATTGTGTAACCCTTCATTCAGCGTGAGTCAGAGCTGCATTTTTGCAGCAGAATTTATCATAGAAAAACCTCCCTAGCTGCCGAATCCTGTTTAGAAAGCTTGGTTTAAATTCTGGTTTGCATGAAGATTTTTCTCATTCTGGTTCCGCTTTTTCCTTGCATGCATGATAAGATAGATAAGAACATGAGGTTGGGTTTTGGCTTGAGAGGTTGTAAATCTGTCAACGCGAAGTAGTAAAAGCTTAGCTTGAGAAAAGTTGCAGCAGTTTTGTTCATTAAATGTTTGCATACTTGCCCAGAATTTTGCATGGGATTTTTCTAAGTTTTCTGCCTGCTTGGATGATGGTAATGATGTGGTTTGTCGCTCAGTTCATACACCATATGCCTGCCCAAGCCAAAATTCTGGTGTTCAGCCTATGTTGATGAGATGATAAGAGAGTTTTTGTTTCTCTTTTTCTGCATTCTTTTTCCAGAATTTGCGTATTATATCTTTCCAAGTCTGGTCTTTTGATGGTGATCATCATGTAGTTTGTTACTAAGTAAAGTTGTGATATTGAAATGAGGAATGTCTAATCAAAGCTGTGAGTTTGAATCAAAAATCTGGTTTGCATGATAAAAATGAAAAGAAATGCCGTGGCTGGAATTTGCTGAATGCATGAGCTTCCTTGTGTCTTTGCATCAGTTTTCTTCTATATTTGGGTTTGTTTGAATTTTGAATTTGTGTGTTATGATGTTTAGATTAGCTTTGAATGTTTGGTTGAAAGATTTTTGATCAAAATTAGTGTTAGAAAGTGGAACAAAGTGCAGCAGTTTTGTTTGTTGGGTTTTTTGCAGAATGTTATCTCACGTGAGTTTGCATTCGTTGCATGCATGGATAATTGCCAAAAATTGCTCTTTAACCCCCCAAGTCCCCTCTTGACCCACTATGGCCCAAGGAATTTGAATACTTAATCAATTTAATCCCTCAAGCTTCTCCTTGTTCCACTATGACCCAACCAATTGAATAATTTCATCAATTTGGTCCTTGGTAATTTTAATTTGTGCAACTTCATTGCTTGTTTGATTCCAATTAGCCACCTTGCTTTGTTTAAATTGCACTTCATGCATGAATTTAAGAGCTTTATGACTAAGTGAGCCTTGTTTTGCCCATTTCTTTTGATTTTTCTTAAATAAAGTGGTGCCATGACCTGTTTATTATTTTGGAGGGTAATTGAATAATTTCACTTCATTGGGGCGTCAATTCAAGGGAGGTACACTCTATCCCTCATTTGCACTACATTTGACCTTATGTGCTCCTACGTGTTATGTGAACATGCATGTCTACTTCGCTTTCCTTACCTCCCTGCGTGCATTTACTTGCTTTTTACTTTTATTTAAGTTTTTATGGGGTATGTGTACACCTCTTGGCTTGTAATAGATAGTGCTCGGAGAGCATCTGGTCCATTCACCCTTTCCCTTTTATGCTTTTATGGGGTATGTGTACACCTCTTGGCTTGTAATAGATAGCGCTCGGAGAGCATCTGGTCCATTTCCCCTTCCCCTTGGTTGCTTGCTTTTGTTGTTACATGTTAAATTGCTTTAGTAGGCTCTTGCATCTAGTCGAGCATGCTAAGTGCTACGTGCTACGTGTTTACGAGCGTTTTGGCATGTCTACTTGCTTTCATAACCATGAAGGAATGGAATGGATGAATGTACGTCACCACACTAGCCTAATGCTAGTTGTGGCTCATTTTTTCATTAGGAATTCATAGAAAGGGCTAGTCCAACGCTAGACCCAATAGGATTTTTTCTTTTGTTTTTTCATTAATGCATTATTTGCCTGTTCACTACATATCATGCATTTTTCTTAGTTTTATCACTTGGCATGCTCCTCGAACCCCCTTTCCCCTCATTTTAGGATTTTTGCATCTCATACTAGTTATAGGGTTCATTTGCTTGAAAGTCCCCTTAAATATGGGATATAGACGAGTGTGGCTTTTTCTAAGCCTTAGCACGCTTGTATCCTCTCTATAAAAGGGTAAATTGAGTCACGACTTAGGTCTCCCTGTACCCAATATGCATGAATTCCCTAGGCTCATGCATTCTCAATCCACTCTATCATTACACTTTCACTTTTGTCTCATTTGCACACATGCACCTTTTTATCACCTTCACTTGCACACGAACACTTTTTTTTATCTTCACTTGCACACGAACATTTTTACCTTCACTCGCACACGAGTACTTTCATCTACATTTGCACACCTTCACTCTTATCTTATTACTTTTATCATTTTTCCCACATTTTCACATGGCATGCATTCCACTCGTTTTTACATCATTTAGGATTACGTGTGACCTCTCCAAAGGATCATTATTGGGCTTCACAATTAATGTGATTGGCACCACTCAACCTTTGAAGAGAAATTTCCCCCAATCCCCCTAGGTCTAGGTTTTTGCATTCATATAGACATATCCAATACGCGATACATACCTTGGGTAGAAAAATTAGGAAAAATTGGTTTAAGTCACGCAACTAGCCTTGGCTAGGTCGAAGGGGTGCCTTGGATTTTTATCCTTGCCTTCCCCTTCGTCAAATGTGACCCCCGATCCCTCTTTTGGTTACGCAGACCCAAAAGTTCTCAAAAAGGGTTTATTTACTTTTTTTTTATTCAAAAACAAAAATCATTTTTGGGTGACTTGGTACACCCTAACTCTATACCAAGTGGCGACTCCATTTTTGATACAAAAAACCCTTTTGAACTTCACTTGGCCAAATCGTCGCATTCAAAGTCCCATGGCCTTTTACTTTTCATTTTGCACACGTTCACACCACACACACCATCACACATCACAACACAACACTCATTCGAAAAGTGGGGCGCGACATGGTCCACGGATGTATGCACGTGATACGAGTGAGTGAGTCCTGGCGAGAGTTGGGTAGGCGGTCCGCCGAACCCTTTGGTATGCCTTAGGGGAAGGTGGGGTCGTCACATAGTACCATTCACCTTTTGATGGGTGGACTCCAGAAGTCTTCTAACAACATTTCTTCTTTTTCTTAAGGACCAGAATTTTGCTTGGCTATACCAAAAAAAATATTGTGGAAAATCAGTATACACACATTTTAATGCCTGTGCATCAGAATTGTACTTGTTCATATAAAAAAATTCTGTTAGTTTTGTTTTTTTGACAATGGGATTACTTGCTATATTCTCAAGTGAATGACTCTCTAGAAAAGTTAGTGGCTGTTGATCTTTTAGATGAACTGGAAGTGTCATGACTGAAGGATGCATCTCATTCAAGTTGAAGCCATAAATCCTCCACATTGCTTCAGGAGGTGAAATCCATCTTGCTGTTTGAAATGATTTAATTTTGTCCATCATTTGATCTTCTGCTATAAAGCCTCTCAAGGCCCAAAGCAACTTAAGGGGGGGTGAATTAGGTTGATTAAAAACTTAACTTTGTTTATGGCAAATAAGACACAATTTAAATTTACCAAGTATATCTAAGTAATTAATCACTTGAATAAATCATAACAATGAAGAACAAATAGGAAATAGTAATGAGAGATCAAGTAAATAAATAAGAGACAATAGACAAACCAAATGGACTACCAAGATCCACAAGATTTGAAGTCCAATTCTTCAATGAAGAGTTTCTTCAATTTGATGAAGTTACACCAAGATTCTATAAGGAGAGATCACCTTTTGTTTACCTCAAGCACAGTATGGTCAAGTCAAAAGATTCTACTACAAACTTAGTAAATTCTCACTAAACTATTCACTTGAGAACTCACTCACAATTGAAAGGTTTCAACAATCACCTCACACTAAGCTACAAGTATGTAAAGTAGACACCAATTCTTCAATGAAAATTGCTCTAGAAAGCTTGTACAAAGTGTTGGCAAAAGTTCTTATTCCTTCTAGTTACTGTAGTATTTATAGGGTTCAAGAAATTGTTTCCAAACCACTTCCAATGGTCAAATATTAAATGTAGGAGTAACTAGCTGTTAAAGAGTTCGAACGTCCAAAGTCAGCAGAGTGTTCGAAATGATCGTTCGATAGCCTGAAGAAAGAACTTATCTCAGCGGATATTGGATAGTCGAAGTGTGAGGACTTGCAAAAATTTACCTATTTTAAACTCCTATTACCAACTTATTTAAATATTTTATTGCCCGTTTGCTCTGAATATTTTATTTCAATCTTTTTAGACCTAATTACATGAAACTATGACTTACTTATATTTTTAAAATGACTCGTTTCAAAATTTAATTTTTGAAAGCTCATTAAGTGAGAATAGTGAATACGCGTTTGGAGTCAATAATCGATTCGAGGATACAATAAACTTGAAAAATTGGAGACTTGTACATTTGTCTTGAAATAGATATTTTTATGTTTAAGTGTTCAAGTATTAGTTAGTGATACTATCGTTATAAGAATTTCTTGGAATTTCCACTTTATCGCGCACAAATCGGAAGTATGCGTTTTCGTGCGCGCGATTAATTGGGGGACTTAAGACCTTTATTTTGGAGCTATTAAGAATGAATAATAATAGTATGAATGGAAGTGCATTAGAGGTTTAGTGCACAAATGAAACAAACTCGAGAGAAATCGAGCACGAAATACGCGCGTGCGCGCACGGAGGGAGAGTTGACTTTTGGAGTATTTTGAGCCACACACTTAAGCTTCTCAAGGAAGCTTCATTTTTTAGCAAACACACTCTCTCTCTTAGCTCTTGTTGGCTGGCCATCCAAGGAGGAGAAGAACCAAATATTTCCTCTTCATTTCACCACTCAATTCTCACCCAAATCACCTCAAAATGTACACACACCTTGCAAACCACTTGGAGATCAACTCAAGCTAGGAAAGGGGCTTCTTTTGAACGGTTTTCTTGAGCTTCAAAGGACCGAAATTTTCTGCTTTAGTCATCTAAGAAGGTAATCAACGATCAACCTCTTGAATCTTAGTTTATGGAAGTTGTATTGCACTTGTGAGCTCATAGATTCATATGGATAGTTTTATATGGTTGGAAATCTTGTGAGTGGGCTCTATGAAATCCCACAATGGCTTGATGAACTGATTCGATGACATTTGATGTTATTTATGTTGGATTAGTGCTTAATCTAGTGAAAATAAGTTGTTTTGTGGAAGAAAACTCAAAGGAAGTGAAATGGGAAAAAAAGACCGGTTCTGCCCCTGCTATTGCCGTGCCCTTTAGTGCAATTTTTGTGGTCCAATTGACTTGATTTTGATGTAAATATGTTGTGTGGGTTGTGTGGAAATTTTCCACCAAAAATCATCCAATTTGGTTGGCCAAAAGTTGAGATTTCGAAAATGTAGCAAAACTGGAAACGTAACCAGAGCCTATCTGGCAGTGATTTTGTTTCGGCCATAACTCTTTAGTCCGATGTCGAAATTGAGTTCAGTTTGTGGAATTAGAAACTAGAAACTTCTAGTTTTCCAACGGTATAAAATTTATGCCCTGATTCCACATGAGTGAGCCGTACCAACCTTATAAAGTTGCCTATTCTGTTTCTCGTCTGTATTGGAAGCCCTGTTTTGAGCTGCGAATTGATGCTCAAATATGAGCTAGTTGTGGATAGAATTTTAAAATGATTCCTTCTAAGAAATTGTAGCCTTATGAATGTAGTTTTTAACGCCACTGACCATGCTCAATTATGAGTTGAATTGAGTGAGTTGTGGCCGGATTTCAGAGCTGTCTTTGTGAAAGAAAACCCTAATTCTGGACTGATTTATAGCTAATCTTGATTTGGGACTTGTTATTCGAATCCTTGGTATTAATCACCTACCAAATGTGTTTTGAATGTTTCCTAGACTTTGTTTTCATAAATGAATCATGTTCGAGGAATTTTCATTGGCCAAATGTTTGAGAAAAGGAAAATGAAAGTACAAGGCAGATTTGCCTTGGAAATTCTTGGAACTTCAATGGTTTTGTTAACTGAGTTCCCGTGCGAGTTTTTACATGAAAATTTATAAATAAATAGCCATTATATGGTAGTGTAATACTTCCAACTTTGGTGCCGTTCCGAGTCCATTTCGATGCCCAACTAAAGTACCAAAGCTCAAGTTTTAAACCTGAAAAATCTTTGTTCAATGAAGAAATTCAGCAAATTTGAGCCGCCATGTCTTGGTGTTCGAAACTCCAAATCTTGTTCCGCTTGTTGAGTTGAAAACTTTGATTGTAACTCTAATTGAGTTCCGAATTTCAGAGGCTAGTTCGCATTGTGTGAATTTTGCCGAATTTCCAAACTTTGCCGAAAATCAACCCAAATCTGTCTTGGCATTCCAAAACAGCAAATTTGGGCCGAATTTTGAATATCTTCCATTTGGAATCATAGAATAGTATCTTCTAAAAACTTTTACTACTTTGGAAGTAATTTTCAATGGTATCAAGTTTTCCAATTTTGGACTTGTAGGGAGTGAGATACGATTTTTCAAAGTAACAAATCTAAAAATTCCTAACTTAAAGGAAATGGAGTTTTTCAAACTCTCTCTTTTCCTTTGATATCACTTAATCGTTTTACACTTGATTTCAAAGACGAAAACCAGATTTCTCTTGTATTTTAAAACCCCACCTTTGAGTCTCGATTTACGATTAATTAAGGCTCACTTTCATGAGATTTTCTTAGATTGTACTCTAGTACAATCTTCTTCAATAAATGGGGTTTCTAAGTAGTAGTTCATTATTACTTGCTCAGGCGCACAAGAGGACCTTCAAGAGGATCCCACGGTGGATGCCTGAACCTTCAGGTGACAATTTCTCCTTTGTTTACTTGATGAGTGTCAAGTGCAGGTAAACTTGATATGTGCTTAATTGCTATTAGTGATTGGAGATTTTGAAAATACTGAGTCGAGTGTGTACCTTACCACACCCGATCTCATTTGAATGAATCATGAATGACTTGATTGAATTGAAATGATTGAATCATGAATGACTTGATTGAAATGAAATGAATGATTGAATGTATTGAATGATTGAATGAAATGATAAATTATGCTATGGCTGCATAAGTCGATTGGAGCGATGCCTCATCGACCACTGAACGATTGTAAGTACCACACCGATTTGGTGGGAGGTATCTCTTGAATCGTCTCAGTATCCTAAACCATGCTAAGTTGATTGGAGCGATGCCTCATCGACCATTGAACGATAGCAAGTACTACACCGA
This sequence comes from Coffea eugenioides, assembly GCF_003713205.1. Lineage (NCBI taxonomy): Eukaryota > Viridiplantae > Streptophyta > Magnoliopsida > Gentianales > Rubiaceae > Coffea > Coffea eugenioides. Next base: position 23,306,255 of record NC_040044.1, on the reverse strand, counting down.
TTCGGGTGGGAGGTACCTCTCGAGTCGTCTTAGTAGCCTAAACCTCAGAACGATAGCAAGTACCACACCGATTCGGGTGGGAGGTACCTCTCGAATCGTCTCAGAACCATTAAGCATTCTAAGTCGATTGGAGCGGTGTCTCATCGACCTCTGAACAATAGCAAGTACCACACCGATTTGGTGGGAGGTACCTCTCGAATCGTCTCAGACCTATAAGCTGAGCGATAGTAAGTACCACACCGATTTGGGTGAGAGGTGCCTCTCGAGTCGTCTCAGTAACATAAATAGAATACGTAAAGTGCTATGAATTAAATTATCTACCCGGATAACGGGGTGTCGTCACGAGAAGGTATTGAATCGAACTTGGGGCAAAGTAAACAAAGATTTAGCTCCTGAGAGCTCCTACATCCTACTCAAGGGGGTTTATTATAAATTGTGAATTTCTTGAATGTTATAGTTTTCACTATTGTGTAAGTGCTATTGCTATTGAATTACTTGTCTTGCATGTTTTCTTGGCCTCACGAGCATCTGCTCACCCTGTTAGATTTGTTTTCCTTAACAAGAGCTGAAATGGGAGGAATTCTGGAGAAGCTTATTTGATGCTTCATTTGATTAGAATTGTGAATGTATTTGTTTAGAATTTGATTTTGGAAGCTGTATATTTTGGGAATGTAAAGTAATTGGGTAGATTATGATGTAAGACTTCAACATTTATAAAGGAATTGACCTTCCTTTATCTCTTCGATTCTTAGTATCGATTGGTTGTTATTGAGTTTAAATTGAATTAGTACCGAGTCCTGGCGAGAGCTGGGCAGGCGTTCTGCCGATACCCTTGGGTTCGCCCTTGGGAGAAGTGGGGGCGTCACATGAAGCAATTAGGAGGCCTCCGATCCTCTATGTCTGATAGCAAGCAAAATGTTGTCAATTTCAACTTGAATTTTTCGGACAGCCGAAGAGGCAGTTTTTCATCCGAACGAAACGTTCGATAGCAACGGACGTCCAAGTGTGCAATTTCCTTCTGTCCAGCGTTCAAAGCATTCTTTTCGGAAGTGTTATCATCATCTGTTGGATGTCCGAGAGATAAAACAGCGTCCGATCCTTTAAAACAACTTCATGTGTACTTGACTTCATTCAACCTTGATTAAATGATTTATAAACCTGTTTTCTATCAAGACGCTTGAAAAGATATTAGTAGAAAATTAACACTATGGTTTGCTATCATCAAAAATAAAGGATCAAAAACTAATGAAGCCAAGTTGGTATAAGATTCGGTCATGACCCTTATAGATATATTTATATATATATTTAACTGCATGAATAGTTGAGCAAATCTCAAAATTCATGTGACAATTAAATCTTGATAATAGATATGGATTATAAGGGACGATCCAATGATTGTCGAGCAAGAATCTACGAACCTTGACAGTTTTTTATCATCTCGTCGCTGATAAACTGGATATGAATTTTGGCCATGCTTGGTTGATTCTATGAATTCTTTTGGGTAGCCATGCTTACATCCAGTTTCTTTTTGCATACATGGACTATTTGGATTCATTTCTCTACAAGGTCCATGCATCATGTGTTGTGCCACTAGGAAATGTAAGTGTTGTTGAGTTGCTGGATCTGGAAGCTCTGCCCTAACAATTTGATCATATGCATTAGGATTATATAGCTTCGAACATTGCTTCAAAATGAGCAAAAATTGTGCACATGGAAGGCCATGCTTTTGGAACTCTATGACATATGCGTATGCAGCAACCTTGCCGAAAATCTCCTTCTTGAAAATTCTTCTTTTAGCATCTGCAATTTAGCTCGGAAAACTTGTGAAGTTAAATCTGGCCTATTTTCAACTTTTTCAGAAGGAAGTAATTCATTTTTTATTTCTGCCCAATTCTTGTTATAGGTGATTGTCAAGAATAAATCCAACTTTCCATGGCATTGAACTAAAGTCATTGCATCTAAGTATCGGCGGCACATGTCTCTTGGTTCACCAATAAAACTGCGAGGCAAAATTATTCGCTTGCCTATATTTGAAGTTGAAGCTTCTCCTTGTGACAAACTATCCAACAATCCTTGATAGATTTCAATTTGAAGTCGATTTTGATTCTCATTATTTCAGTAGAAATCCAATCTAGATGTTTCGATATTGATGTACATGTCAACTACATATTGTCGAAGCAATTTGCCAATATGTAGCAGCATTGATTTGTCCCCTGGCCTCATCTTTAATTTGTAGCAATAATATCGTGACAAGAGACATTCATCCTTTTTTTATGTTCTGGCTAACCACTGTTTAAAGGAATCAAGTTTGACAAAAATTTAAAAGGAATTATATATATGTGTGTGTTATTTCATAAACATATACTCTAGAAGAAATGGAAATTAAATAAGTGAATAGTAGAATACTTGCATTTTCTGCTTCAATGATCTCTTCTGCAGTCATAAACATGTGAGCAGATGTAATTCTTTCTCCATGGCAAGTTTTGTCGATTGAGCTTAAAAAAGATGGTCGTTCTAATCTTTCAATACCAGGGTGCCATCCTAACTCACCATTTGGAAATATTAATGGACATTGCATGGGATCATAGCATCCATGTCACGACCCCACCTCCCCCTAAGGCGAACCAGAGGGTTCGGCGGGCCGTCTGCCCAGCTCTCGCCGGGACTCAGTCGTTCACTAAAGTCCTCAATTGAATTTCAAGATATATATATCAAATATACATCAAAGGTTCCCAAACTTTACATATAAACAGCGAAGCGTCCACGCTTCCACTGCGCCACTCTGATCCTTGATCACAATTATTATACAGGAGGAAGTCCAAAACTAGACTATTACACATCCAATCAATTCTAAACGTTCAATACAATCCCAATATGAATGATTACACAAAAGGAAATCCAAGTTCAAGCCACACATGAGATAATCCATGAATAAACACTACAAGCCACTCCTTCGCCTTGAGCCCTGTGGAGGGGAATAAAATAGTTTTTGGGGTGAGCTAGAAGCTCAGCGAGTAACCAGTAAAATCAGTTATCAAATCAATTTCACAATCGTTCATTTCAATAATGTCATTTCAATATGGAGTATCAATAATTCAAGAAACATTTACAATGGAAAGCGATAGTAACATTCATGAAAAGGATACGTTCGTTCTCCTGTCATTTCATTGCATTTTGGTTTCATTCGTGCATTTATTCACCCCGTCCCTGGCTTTTGGCCAGGCTCCACCAACCTACAAGGTAATACTCGAGTATACCGAAACGTTCACCCAAGTTCCTAGTCGCCCGACCGAGTCCGCTTCTGGCTCGAGACGACCGGTAACAAGGGGCAATGGCCAGTTCATCCCAAAAGGCTTACATTTATGCGCAAGTAGCATTCAATCATTAATCATTGAAAATTTCATATTTATTTAGGTCGAGTGCGATAAAGTACACACTCGCCTAGAAAACTCGTTTTAACAATCATTGAAAGCAAAATCAATAATAACAAGACACTGATATGCAAGCACGCATGATATGTAAGAAAACAGTTTCAAAAGTAACTTTGAAAACAGTTCAAAAGTAAATAATGCAAGAAACGGTTCATAAATAATTTTAGAAATAGTTTGAGGTCACTCACCTCCATGGCTCAGAAACTATCCATCATATTGCATTACTTCACTCAAGTCCAAGCCCTAAAGCACAAACGCAAAGCAATCAAGCCCATTCAAAATTCGGACAGCATTTCCCCTGAATTTGCTAACTTTTCCAGCCATCATGGCTTCATTATTTCCTCATTCCAACCCAAGGGTACACACACAACAAAAAGTTCATCCAATAGCCATTCAGCAAGCTCCAAGTAGTACAAAGACAAGTCAAGCTAGGGAAAAGTCCGGAAATGAAAGTTAAGCTCAAAACCAGAAAAACAGTTTTGACGTCATTTTGCGGTAATGGTGCCAAAAGCACTACGATGGTCGGATGAAGGTACAAGCCCACCATTTCGAAGCTAAGAGATAGGGCTACAACAATGTAGAAGGTCACTCAGTCCAAATCCCAGCACAACGAAGTCAAATATGCCAAATACCAAACCAGAACCGTAATTGCAGTTTACAAATCACACTATGCTGTAATCAGTACAACTCAGTCTGTACAGGTCCAAATGCATTGATTCCAAAGGCATGCGGTAGCTAAGACATCAAGATACATTTCATCAGAAGACACCAACATCCAAATCCAAAACAATTCCAGTCAAAACAGACGATTACAAGCGCAGTTCGCACATTCTGATCAACCCAGAACAGCAACAGTAAAATCGACATATCTCATTCTACACTACTCCAATTGACCTGAAATTTTACAGGCACCCTTAAAATGTCATTCCCTACAACTTTCATGTTTTAAGACAAGGTAAATTCGGCCTCTATCTAGGACCAAAAATTTCGGACAGAATGAAGAACCAAGAACCCTAATTTCCAGATTTCTTCCAAAACAGAATTTACTTGCAATCTTCCACTTTTTCCACCTCCTAGCTTCCTCAACTATCATTTCCAATCATCATACATAACCACATAATAACAATCATATGAGAACAGAAAAATCCTAATTAAATATAAAACTTCACTAATTTCAACCAAAATCATGAAATCATCCATAAAATCACTTATTCAACCACCACCAATCACTAATTGAACATTATCAAGATCAAAGGAAAGGTTCCTTAGTCACTTACCATGCAAACCCAAGGAAAGACCCAACTTAGCACCTTTGCTTCTCAAACCACTTCACCACACACCTTAATACCACCAAGAGAAAGGTTTTTATGGAGCAAATCACGGTTTTAACGGTTGGTTTGTGAGATTGGGCAAGAAATAGAAGGAAGAAATTGGAAGCTTTTCTCTCTTTTTGTCTCCAAGAGGTTCGGCCAAAGAGCTTATGAAGAAGATGAATTTTGGGTCAAGTTTTTAATCAATTAGTAAAGGTAGTAAAATGGTCAAAGTCCACCCTTGAGTAAGAAAGTGACACTTGTCACCTTTAGGTTTAAAACTTATCTTTTTGTCTCTCCAATACAAATATCTTAACACTTTGTAAAATAATATCACTTAATACAAAATTCCAACAAGTTGTCAAAAATAAATGCATTTACCGCACTTGCGGGTCCCACGTCCAAAATACGCTTTTAATTTCTCAAAAACTAACCGATACTAGAAAAATCATTTGTAAATGATTTTTGCTCATAAACTTTATCTGGGGAATTTTTCTAATCAAGAAAATGTAGAAAAGGCGGGCGTTTAAAAATAAACCCTAGAAAATTAGAAAATTTTCGGGTTCTCAAACTCATTTTTTTTTCGGGGCGTCACAATCTCCCCTCCTTAAAAGAATGTCGTCCTCGACATTCCCTCTTGTACCAATCAAGTCAAGACATCCCGCAAGAATCACTAATATTGCACAAACCAAACCCACAGGCCGGCATCCTAAACTTCAAGCCTAGGATACACTACAGAAATCTGAAGCCTAAGCTCTGATACCAATTGTCACGACCCCACCTCCCCCTAAGGCGAACCAGAGGGTTCGGCGGGCCGCCTGCCCAGCTCTCGCCGGGACTCAGTCGTTCACTAAAGTCCTCAATTGAATTTCAAGATATATATATCAAATATACATCAAAGGTTCCCAAACTTTACATATAAACAGCGAAGCGTCCACGCTTCCACTGCGCCACTCTGATCCTTGATCACAATTATTATACAGGAGGAAGTCCAAAACTAGACTATTACACATCCAATCAATTCTAAACGTTCAATACAATCCCAATATGAATGATTACACAAAAGGAAATCCAAGTTCAAGCCACACATGAGATAATCCATGAATAAACACTACAAGCCACTCCTTCGCCTTGAGCCCTGTGGATGGGAATAAAATAGTTTTTGGGGTGAGCTAGAAGCTCAGCGAGTAACCAGTAAAATCAGTTATCAAATCAATTTCACAATCGTTCATTTCAATAATGTCATTTCAATATGGAGTATCAATAATTCAAGAAACATTTACAATGGAAAGCGATAGTAACATTCATGAAAAGGATACGTTCGTTCTCCTGTCATTTCATTGCATTTTGGTTTCATTCGTGCATTCATTCACCCCGTCCCTGGCTTTTGGCCAGGCTCCACCAACCTACAAGGTAATACTCTAGTATACCGAAACGTTCACCCAAGTTCCTAGTCGCCCGACCGAGTCCGCTTCTGGCTCGAGACGACCGGTAACAAGGGGCAATGGCCAGTTCATCCCAAAAGGCTTACATTCATGCGCAAGTAGCATTCAATCATTAATCATTGAAAATTTCATATTTATTTAGGTCGAGTGCGATAAAGTACACACTCGCCTAGAAAACTAGTTTTAACAATCATTGAAAGCAAAATCAATAATAACAAGACACTGATATGCAAGCACACATGATATGTAAGAAAACAGTTTCAAAAGTAACTTTGAAAACAGTTCAAAAGTAAATAATGCAAGAAACGGTTCATAAATAATTTTAGAAATAGTTTGAGGTCACTCACCTCCATGGCTCAGAAACCATCCATCATATTGCATTACTTCACTCAAGTCCAAGCCCTAAAGCACAAACGCAAAGCAATCAAGCCCATTCAAAATTCGGACAGCATTTCCCCTGAATTTGCTAACTTTTCCAGCCATCATGGCTTCATTATTTCCTCATTCGAACCCAAGGGTACACACACAACAAAAAGTTCATCCAATAGCCATTCAGCAAGCTCCAAGTAGTACAAAGACAAGTCAAGCTAGGGAAAAGTCCGGAAATGAAAGTTAAGCTCAAAACCAGAAAAACAGTTTTGACGTCATTTTGCGGTAATGGTGCCAAAAGCACTACGATGGTCGGATGAAGGTACAAGCCCACCGTTTCGAAGCTAAGAGATAGGGCTACAACAATGTAGAAGGTCACTCAGTCCAAATCCCAGCACAACGAAGTCAAATATGCCAAATACCAAACCAGAACCGTAATTGCAGTTTACAAATCACACTATGCTGTAATCAGTACAACTCAGTCTGTACAGGTCCAAATGCATTGATTCCAAAGGCATGCAGTAGCTAAGACATCAAGATACATTTCATCAGAAGACACCAACATCCAAATCTAAAACAATTCCAGTCAAAACAGACGATTACAAGCGCAGTTCGCACATTCTGATCAACCCAGAACAGCAACAGTAAAATCGACATATCTCATTCTACACTACTCCAATTGACCTGAAATTTTACAGGAACCCTTAAAATGTCATTCCCTACAACTTTCATGTTTTAAGACAAGGCAAATTCGGCCTATATCTAGGACCAAAAATTTCGGACAGAATGAAGAACCAAGAACCCTAATTTCCAGATTTCTTCCAAAACAGAATTTACTTGCAATCTTCCACTTTTTCCACCTCCTAGCTTCCTCAACTATCATTTCCAATCATCATACATAACCACATAATAACAATCATATGAGAACAGAAAAATCCTAATTAAATATAAAACTTCACTAATTTCAACCAAAATCATGAAATCATCCATAAAATCACTTATTCAACCACCACCAATCACTAATTGAACATTATCAAGATCAAAGGAAAGGTTCCTTAGTCACTTACCATGCAAACCCAAGGAAAGACCCAACTTAGCACCTTTGCTTCTCAAACCACTTCACCACACACCTTAATACCACCAAGAGAAAGGTTTTTATGGAGCAAATCACGGTTTTAACGGTTGGTTTGTGAGATTGGGCAAGAAATAGAAGGAAGAAATTGGAAGCTTTTCTCTCTTTTTGTCTCCAAGAGGTTCGGCCAAAGAGCTTATGAAGAAGATGAATTTTGGGTCAAGTTTTTAATCAATTAGTAAAGGTAGTAAAATGGTCAAAGTCCACCCTTGAGTAAGAAAGTGACACTTGTCACCTTTAGGTTTAAAACTTATCTTTTTGTCTCTCCAATACAAATATCTTAACACTTTGTAAAATAATATCACTTAATACAAAATTCTAACAAGTTGTCAAAAATAAATGCATTTACCGCACTTGCGGGTCCCACGTCCAAAATACGCTTTTAATTTCTCAAAAACTAACCGATACTAGAAAAATCATTTGAAAATGATTTTTGCTCATAAACTTTATCTGGGGAATTTTTCTAATCAAGAAAATGTAGAAAAGGCGGGCGTTTAAAAATAAACCCTAGAAAATTAGAAAATTTCCGGGTTCTCAAACTCATTTTTTTTTCGGGGCGTCACAATCTCCCCTCCTTAAAAGAATGTCATCCTCGACATTCCCTCTTGTACCAATCAAGTCAAGACATCCCGCAAGAATCACTAATATTGCAAACCAAACCCACAGGCCGGCATCCTAAACTTCAAGCCTAGGATACACTACAGAGATCTGAAGCCTAAGCTCTGATACCAATTGTCACGACCCCACCTCCCCCTAAGGCGAACCAGAGGGTTCGGCGGGCCGCCTGCCCAGCTCTCGCCGGGACTCAGTCGTTCACTAAAGTCCTCAATTGAATTTCAAGATATATATATCAAATATACATCAAAGGTTCCCAAACTTTACATATAAACAGCGAAGCGTCCACGCTTCCACTGCGCCACTCTGATCCTTGATCACAATTATTATACAGGAGGAAGTCCAAAACTAGACTATTACACATCCAATCAATTCTAAACGTTCAATACAATCCCAATATGAATGATTACACAAAAGGAAATCCAAGTTCAAGCCACACATGAGATAATCCATGAATAAACACTACAAGCCACTCCTTCGCCTTGAGCCCTGTGGAGGGGAATAAAATAGTTTTTGGGGTGAGCTAGAAGCTCAGCGTGTAACCAGTAAAATCAGTTATCAAATCAATTTCACAATCGTTCATTTCAATAATGTCATTTCAATATGGAGTATCAATAATTCAAGAAACATTTACAATGGAAAGCGATAGTAACATTCATGAAAAGGATACGTTCGTTCTCCTGTCATTTCATTGCATTTTGGTTTCATTCGTGCATTCATTCACCCCGTCCCTGGCTTTTGGCCAGGCTCCACCAACCTACAAGGTAATACTCGAGTATACCGAAACGTTCACCCAAGTTCCTAGTCGCCCGACCGAGTCCGCTTCTGGCTCGAGACGACGGTAACAAGGGGCAATGGCCAGTTCATCCCAAAAGGCTTACATTCATGCGCAAGTAGCATTCAATCATTAATCATTGAAAATTTCGTATTTATTTAGGTCGAGTGCGATAAAGTACACACTCGCCTAGAAAACTCGTTTTAACAATCATTGAAAGCAAAATCAATAATAACAAGACACTGATATGCAAGCACACATGATATGTAAGAAAACAGTTTCAAAAGTAACTTTGAAAACAGTTCAAAAGTAAATAATGCAAGAAACGGTTCATAAATAATTTTAGAAATAGTTTGAGGTCACTCACCTCCATGGCTCAGAAACCATCCATCATATTGCATTACTTCACTCAAGTCCAAGCCCTAAAGCACAAACGCAAAGCAATCAAGCCCATTCAAAATTCGGACAGCATTTCCCCTGAATTTGCTAACTTTTCCAGCCATCATGGCTTCATTATTTCCTCATTCCAACCCAAGGGTACACACACAACAAAAAGTTCATCCAATAGCCATTCAGCAAGCTCCAAGTAGTACAAAGACAAGTCAAGCTAGGGAAAAGTCCGGAAATGAAAGTTAAGCTCAAAACCAGAAAAACAGTTTTGACGTCATTTTGCGGTAATGGTGCCAAAAGCACTACGATGGTCGGATGAAGGTACAAGACCCACCGTTTCGAAGCTAAGAGATAGGGCTACAACAATGTAGAAGGTCACTCAGTCCAAATCCCAGCACAACGAAGTCAAATATGCCAAATACCAAACCAGAACCGTAATTGCAGTTTACAAATCACACTATGCTGTAATCAGTACAACTCAGTCTGTACAGGTCCAAATGCATTGATTCCAAAGGCATACGGTAGCTAAGATATCAAGATACATTTCATCAGAAGACACCAACATCCAAATCCGAAACAATTCCAGTCAAAACAGACGATTACAAGCGCAGTTCGCACATTCTGATCAACCCAGAACAGCAACAGTAAAATCGACATATCTCATTCTACACTACTCCAATTGACCTGAAATTTTACAGGCACCCTTAAAATGTCATTCCCTACAACTTTCATGTTTTAAGCCAAGGCAAATTCGGCCTATATCTAGGACCAAAAATTTCGGACAGAATGAAGAACCAAGAACCCTAATTTCCAGATTTCTTCCAAAACAGAATTTACTTGCAATCTTCCACTTTTTCTACCTCCTAGCTTCCTCAACAATCATTTCCAATCATCATACATAACCACATAATAACAATCATATGAGAACAGAAAAATCCTAATTAAATATAAAACTTCACTAATTTCAACCAAAATCATGAAATCATCCATAAAATCACTTATTCAACCACCACCAATCACTAATTGAACATTATCAAGATCAAAGGAAAGGTTCCTTAGTCACTTACCATGCAAACCCAAGGAAAGACCCAACTTAGCACCTTTGCTTCTCAAACCACTTCACCACACACCTTAATACCACCAAGAGAAAGGTTTTTATGGAGCAAATCACGGTTTTAACGGTTGGTTTGTGAGATTGGGCAAGAAATAGAAGGAAGAAATTGGAAGCTTTTCTCTCTTTTTGTCTCCAAGAGGTTCGGCCAAGGAGCTTATGAAGAAGATGAATTTTGGGTCAAGTTTTTAATCAATTAGTAAAGGTAGTAAAATGGTCAAAGTCCACCCTTGAGTAAGAAAGTGACACTTGTCACCTTTAGGTTTAAAACTTATCTTTTTGTCTCTCCAATACAAATATCTTAACACTTTGTAAAATAATATCACTTAATACAAAATTCCAACAAGTTGTCAAAAATATAATGCATTTACCGCACTTGCGGGTCCCACGTCCAAAATACGCTTTTAATTTCTCAAAAACTAACCGATACTAGAAAAATCATTTGAAAATGATTTTTGCTCATAAACTTTATCTGGGGAATTTTTCTAATCAAGAAAATGTAGAAAAGGCGGGCGTTTAAAAATAAACCCTAGAAAATTAGAAAATTTCCGGGTTCTCAAACTCATTTTTTTCGGGGCGTCACAATCCATAATAATGCCTCACTTGACAATGAATGCAAGACTTTTACTAGTTAATACCAAATGAAATCAAAGGGTCACATATAATACATGCTATTTGTATTATTAGGTGAAATCAAAGACTTTAGGTCTTGATGGGGTAGGAAATCAAGGAGTCAAACCTTGTCTCCCACAATGTGCCACTATATGTGGCTTATCCTAGATCCATACGGGTGCATAGTGCATCCATCTGATCCGATGGTGGTTCAGTCCCCGTTAATTTCTCTAGATCCCATTGGGCCTCCCTGCCCCTATAGTATAAGCTAGAGTAAGAGTAGGAGTACAAGTAGATTAGATTAACTATTGCCATCTGATAAAAAAAAAAAGTTATCTTCCACCTTGTGTATGTATGCTTTTGTCAAAGATTATATAACAATTATGGAAAATGGTTCAAAATGTCGGTCACATTTTACAAAATAACTTTTTTCATCTCTCATTTTTAAAAGTATAATTTTATATTCCTTACAAACTCACATCGGTTAAATTTGGTTTCTACCTAAGTTTTTGACTAGTTTTTTGCTGGGATCGACTACGTACCTTGCACGTGATCATTTTTTAGGGGTAAATTTATCAAATCACATTTCACATAAGTTAATTCATAATCTCCCACATTTCACAAAATAAATTTTTTTTGTTCCTCACTTTCACAAAATGAATTTTTCATCCCTCTCTAATCGTGTGTGTGAATGCATTTTTTTTTAAAAAAAATGTATATATCTATTTGATTTCACCTAATAATATGAATAGCATGTATTATATATGATCATTTGATTTCATCTAATATTAACTGGTAAAAAGTCTTGCATTCATTGTCAAGTTGGCTAATAAATCTATTCCTGGTCAAAATACAATAAGAATATGCAAATTAAGGATCTTCAAATAACCCAATCAACAGTCCTATTCACAATCATTACAAAGCCCATATGTGCTAACATGTAATGATTAACCAATTTACCACCAAAAAAAGAGAAAAAGAGAAACTTTCAAAAAAATTTTCTTAATTTGCATATTCTTATTGTATTTTGACCAGAATAGCTTTATTGGCCAACTTGACAGTGAATGCATGTCTTTTTACTAGTTAATACCAAATGAAATCATATGGTCACGTATAATACATGCTATTTGTATTGTTAGGTGAAATCAAATGGATCTGTACACGTATTTTTAAAAAGAAAAAGGTATTCGCACACTTGATTAGTAAGGGATGAAAAATTCATTTTGTGAAATGTGAGAAACAAAAAAATTCATTTTGTAAAATATGGAGGACTATGTATTGGATTATGTGAAATACAATTTGACAATTTTGTCCCTAAAAAATGATACACGTGATGAATTCTGGTAAGAAACTAGTCGACAACCTAGGTCGGGACCGCATTTGACTGATGTGAATTCGTAAGGGATATAAAATTACACTTTTAAAAGTGAGAGACGAAAAAAATCATTTTATAAAATGTGAGGAAGGTTTTGAACGATTTTCCCAAACCAATAATTAGCCTAATTTCAGACGTTTGAATTGACATTTTTTGGGGCTTTTGGGTAAAATTTACTGTAGAATTTTGTTTAGAATGTGATGTATATGAGATAAAAAGATAACTAAAAATTATGTAGAAGGAATATTTACTGAAAAATTAAAAATTTTTCTCAAAAAATCACAATTTAAACCAGGCTAATTGTTGAACTTTACTGAATAACATGCATTCAAATGAAATGTAATATCAACATGCAGGGGAACTCAAGAATTATCTAACCTTCCACGAAAAATCGATAAAAGTCCACAGAAAATGGTAATGGAAGTTCAAATGGGATCTACCAAATAAGAAGAAATTTTCAAAAACACTAGTGATAATATTTGCCCATGAGATACTATTTGTGATGACCACACTTTCCCCTAGGTGTGACGACCCCACTTCCCCCTAAGGCGAACCAAAGGGTTCGGCGGACCGCCTGCCCAACTCTCGCCAGGACTCACTCACTCGTATCACGTGCATACAACCGTCGACAATAAATAATATCGTAATTCAAGCTTATAATTTACATTGATGCACAATCAAGATACAAAACCTCAATATACCCAAACTGGTTCAAAGTGTATACAATCCGGATACAAAACATTCTGTTCGAGGAATAGCGCGAGTACAAGTCAAAAGTCAAAAGTCAAAAAAAATAACTAGACTACGCTAGTCTGTACACGTCTCATGCCTCGCTCGTACCCCCTGTAAGGAAAACAAATAGCGTGGTATGAGCTAAAAGCCCAGTGAGGTTCCAAATAGCAAATTGACCATTATTTATAAGTACAAGTTTTCGATATAGCAAAGTAACGAGCATGAAGAGTTCATAAAAGTGAGCAATAACACTTCGAGTAGCAATCTCAAAATGAGCGAGTGTAAAAGTTTTCAGAAGAAACAATAATCCAATAGACAATAATCATTCCAAAGCATAAGGATACGGATGGCTCTCAGGAGCCAACTTCCCATTTCATCATCAGGAGCTTGATCACGTAATAGTTGACACTCCGTCAACTTTCAAGTAAAGGAACCAATCCAGTAGAGCACCACTTACACTACTCTCCGTCCACCATTCACACCCCCTACTGGGCCCAAAATCCTCAATAAACACGGGTGGTAATACTCGAGTATACCGATTAGTCGAGGAGATATCACTCCACTCGACAAAACAAGAGACCCAGGGTTCGTTACCCAATCGACCAAGCCCTTGCCGGCTCGACTAGAGTAACTCGCCACAGGGTTTCTGGAATTCCAGGAAGTGCGCGCATCATAAACAAGTATATCAAGTCAATTGCAACAATAAACAAGTATATCTCACATAAGGGCAAGTGCGATAAAGTACACTCTTGCCCTAACAATTCACTTATATAACATGTAATCATATTGGTCACGTATCAAGTTCAAGTATCAAGTTCAATTCGGTATTTGAAAGCACTCACCAAAAGATATAGTGCCTTTACTGGTCACTTTCAGGTTATACTCCGGGTTCGGAGTCCAAATCTGCGATAAAACTCAGTTTGAGAACTTTGAAACATGACTAAGATTCGAAACTTAGACGTTTCGTTCAATAAAAATCAAGAAATTGGAATTCACTTGGAGAGTAGTCGTGAAACACTTGCTCGCTTTTTAAACGATAAAACTTTGTAACATTTATACTTGAAAATGCCATGCGAGTCGAAAGTACAAGGAAAACATACTCCGAGCAATCATTATTTCATTTCTCAAGGGTACAAGTTCGGCCAAGTCCTTACTTATATACCTCGGAACAAGAAGACTCAAGTACCCTAGATGGTTCAAGTGATATTCATATCAACTCTACCCAAGTCGCAAGTGTATTTCTATAGTCCTTGAGCGTAAATTTGGGCAGCACGCCCTTTGTGTTTACCAAATTTTCCAGCCATTTATGGCTTCATTATTTTTCCTCAGCCAATCCCAAAGTCATACATATCATAGATTCAAGTAAATAGCCGTTCCATAGGCTCATAACAACATAAGAATAAAAGTCAAAGTGATAACAAGTGCAGAAATGTAACCTAGCAAAAGACAGATTTGACGTGGGGTTGCGGAAAGAACACATCCGAGGCTACGCTTATCGGATTGAGGTGAAACTTATACCGTTTTGAAGCTAAGACACAGGGATACAATTTTCATGAAGATCACTTAGTCCAGTTTCCAATGCAACCTAGTCAAATTCCCAATTTACAGAACCAAAATCCAACTAGTCGGCTAATTAACCGCACTGCACTGGAATGGTCATATCTCAGGTTACCAAGGTCCGATTAAGGTGTTCTTGGAGGCTTTTAAAAGGTAAGACATAATAATAAAACTTTCATGTTTTGTAAAATAGCTAAATCTGAACGTATTATAGTGAATAAACACAACCAAATAGACTAAACTGTCCACTCGATATTCTGGAATGTAACCTAGAACAGCGAGGGTATTTTCATCTTTTCACAAGTTAAGTTGCTCCGATCGAGCTGAAATTTTGTAGGAACCTATAAAATACCATTCTATACAACTTTTATGTTTTAGGCCAAGCCTAATTTGGCCTCTATCTATGAGTACCAAAACCGGACAGAAAGAGGGGGAAATTTTTCCAGAAATCTGGAATATTTGAAATCTCAAGTCAATCCTTCCTTTTTCTTGCTTCCAATTCTACCAAAGCCCCTTATCTACTCTTATATACAACATATACTAAATATAAAACAAGGTTAGGCAGAAATTAATCAAACCCTAGCTTGCCTATCTCATCCAAGAATCATCACAACAACTTGCTTATCTTGTAATCAAGCTAAAACATGATCTAAATAACATCTTAAACCAAAATTTAAAAGACCAAAAACCATAATCAGATCTTATACCTCAAAGACAAGCTTGGAAGAGTGATACTCCACTTCCTTTGGAAATTTTTGTTTGCCCTAGCTTCTTAAGCCCACAACTAGCACTTTAATCGGTTTGGAAGTTTGATTTCTCACTTGGGTAGCTAAGATCAAGAAGAAGAAAGTTGTTCTTGTTCTCTCTTTTCTCTCTCTCTTTGGTCAGCCAAGCTGCTGAAATAATGAAGAGGAAAGGTGCAAAAATTGGGATAAGAAGGATGGATACTCTCTTGGTCAAGAAACTCTTAGGTGGCGACACTTGGCGCCACCACCACCTTTCATTTTTCTCTTTCTTTTCCTTGCTATTTTTAGTCCACATTTTCGGTCAAGCTAGCTGGAAATGAGGGGGGAATATTTTGCTCAAGTATTAATGCTCATGTGATAAGAAAGTGGTGGTCAAGTGGTGCGTTCAATCGGTAGTGCGCGGTACCTGTCGGTTCGCGCCGTTTTTCTTCAAAACACACGTACTAGGGTTTTTACTTCCCATTCACTAACCTTATATCATTGCTCCTAATCACATATTATTTCTTACTTAAAAGTCACTTTTAATCACCAAATTTGATCCTTGCTCCGTACCGAAAAATCATCCGGCGAAAAATCGCGAAAACCCTAATTTTACCCCAATCTTGAAAACGAAGAGTAAAACCCTACTTTCTAGGTTTATTTGCACTTATTATGGAATGACTGGGTGGTAGGGCTTTAATAAATGAATAATTTCCAAATAAAATGAAATTTTTAAGAAAAACGTGAGGGATTTTACAATTCCAGTGATTAAAATTAGGGTTTCAATTAAAATATGAGAGATTTAAGAAAACCGGTTAGTCACAAGTAACTAGGGTTTTTGATTAAAATATTAGGGTTTCTAATCTTTTAAAACAAAATAAGGTTTTAAATCAAACCCAAAGAAATACACTTTAGTATCTTTTTTTTTTTACAAACAACCTCCTAATATTCGGGCTGTCACACTAGGATGTACCCAAGGGTTTGGCGGACCGCGTACCCAACTCTCGCCAGAACTCATTCACACACCACAGTAAGAGCAATTGCAATTCTAACCTTAGATGTATACGATCGGGGACATCAAATGCCTAAACAATTCCTAACCTCTACAGCAATAACCTCTACAGTAAGAGCAATAGCAATTCTAACCTTAGATGTATACAATTGGGGACATCAAATGCCAAACAATTCCTAAATATAGCTAGAGCTCCAAGCATACAAAGTAAAACCAAACAAATCCGATATGGAGCTAAGAAGTGCTCACGTGAGCAACTAACAAAAACTTAAACAAAGATTCTGTCTTCTTCAACTCCCACTCTCATGTTCTCATCCCCTGTAAGGAAAACAACCTAATCGAATGAGCTTTTACCCAGTGAGGTTCCAAGAAAAACATGCAAGTAAACTAGCAAGCATAATACAATTCACAAGATATCAAGAAGCAGGTCATATCCAGATAGATCATGACATAATATACAGTAAAGCGGTAAACCAAATAGATCATGCAATAATATATAGTAAAGAACGCATTCATGTCAAAAGATATAGTCTACTCTCGGGAGCAGATTCCAAGCAGCATGTTCAGGGTCCGTTGATACTCCGTCAACCCATTATAATGTTCATAGACCACCACTTGTCTCCAGTCCTGTTTCTACGATCATCCCCCTGTGTCGAGTCTACACGTCAATGAAGCACCCATGGTTTGTCAATCTCCTCGACCAAGCCCTTGCCAGCTCGATTCGACCAACTGACCATGGGGTTGGGCCTAGAGCCCCAAGTGCTCAAGTATTTATGATCTAGGTTTGGACTACCAAGTATTCAAGTGTTCACAAGTGGAGTCGTTGGCTGTCATCCAACACTCAAGCATGTCACGATTGGAGATGTTAGCTGCCACCTAACACTCCGACATTCACATATGTCATGAGTAAATAGGTTAGGAAATTCTTCTTTTACCCAAGGCTGTACAGCTTACCCAACCGCTCTAAGGGTGGTCTCAAGTAAGAGTTTCAACGAAGGGTCCGGTTCAACCGTTATCGGCTTACATTCACGCATACGTATGAGTAACTCAAGGCTGTCTAACTTACCCGACATCTAGTATAAAGGTGCTAGTGAAGTGCCCAATTTAGTCGCTGCAAAAAGATATACAGCCAGCCTACATTCATGCACATATACATTCAAGTTTGCATGCAGGATCATACAATTCAATTTTACAGAGTTCGAGGACAAATAAGTATACATTCACCTAGCCAGGATGAAGTCAAGTAAGTTTAGCATGTTAAGTATTTCAAGGTCAAGTATTTCAAGTCAAACCTCAAGTCACATGTATATCAAGTTACTTGAACATGTATATCCATTCACTTATAAACAAGATAGCCAGAGCCCAGTCAAGTTAGGCCGAGTACGATAAAGTACACACTCGCCTATAAAATAACAATTCAGGATCCCTAGCATTTTTTAGCAACATGTGACGACTGGAAAATTCCTTATAGTTTTCTTAAAATTCCCTTTTATTTGGAATTTATTACTTTAGAATAGCCTTACTACTCATTTACCCCCTAATAAGTGCAAATAAACATAGAAGCAAGGGTTTTTCCTTTCGTTTTCAAGTTATCGTAAATTAGGGTTTTTACGCCTTTTTGTAGTGTAATTATTCGGTACGGAGTGTGTATCAAATTTAGTAATTTAGAGTGATTTTTAGATGATATTAAGTGTGTGATTGGAAGTGATAAAAATAAATTAGTGAATTATAAGTTAAAACCCTAGTATACGCGATTTAAGGAAAATCGGCTTGAACCGACGGGTATCGTTCACTACCGATTGAATACACCACTTGACCACCACTTCATTAACTTAATCTCATTGTTATTATAGCCAAAATATCAGCCCATAATCAGCATGTGATGGCCGAAATTCTTGACTAAGAAAGCCAAGGAAAAGGAAAAAAAAATTGAGGAAGATCTTGGAGTGACACTTGGAGAACATCTAATCCTCTTTGACCAAATTCAAGTCCAAACTTCTTATCTTTCTTGGACTTTATTTTATCTTCATTTTACAGCTATGGTGGCAGAAAATTGAAAAAAAAAGGGAGAAAAGAGCTTCAATTCCATCTTAAGTTTGAGCTTATTTGAGTGAAAAATCAATAATCTAAACCGATTAATCCTTCCTTTGAGCACTTGGAAAGCTTGGTGTGCTAAAAGATTACAAGGAGAGGTGGTGTATATCTCTTGCAAGCATCTTAGTCAGGTATTATGGCTGTCCATCATGGTTCTTTCCCTTAGTCTTGCTTAAGTTGTGTAGCAACTCATATTCTTGGTTATTGATAGCTATGTAAGTAGTTTTGATGATTATGTTGGATTTAGGGTTTTGAAGTGTTTAGCTGTATTTCTTCTTGTTTAGATAGATTATGGTGTGAATAAACTTAGATAGGGAGCGGTAGTAGTGGTTGTTTTTACATAATTAAGAAGATTATCACTTGAATACTTTGAATCCAGCTTTAAATCTTTAAGAAGCCCTGTTCTGACCAGTTTCATTTGGCCATGATGGAGGCCGAATTGGGCTTAGTTCAAAACATGAAATTGTAGAAAATGATGTTTTATAGCTGCCTGTAAAATTTCAGCTCAATCAAAGTACTGTAGCATGTGAAATGATAAAAATACCCTTGACTGCCATAGGTAGAGTTTTACGGACAGTTTTGACATTTCATCATTCTGGCTTCATTTTCACCTTGATTTGTATTAAATCAGCAGTTGGAACAACACAAAAGTTGTAGTCTATGTTTTTATCTTTCAACGCATCTGAAAGTACCTCAATCGGACTTTTGTAGTCTGAGTTCTTGTCATTTGAACCAGTGCTGTTAAACCAGCTGACGGTGGAATTCTGGTTCTGTAATCGGTATATTTGACCTAGATAACTATGAACTGGGTTGAGTTGTCTTCATCAGAGTTGTAGCCCTTTGTCTTAACTCGAAAAAGTATAAATTGTACCCCAATCTGATAAGCGTAGATTCGGTTGTGGCCAATACGCTAAAAGACGTCAAGCCTGTCTTTTTGTTTCTGCCTTAAAACTTATTTTCGGTCACTTTTCTAGCTTGGTTTTGTGATGGAATGACTTTTGGCCTGTTGAACGGCTATTGAATGAGATTATTTGTGTGTGATTTGGGGCTGATTGAGGAAATAATGAAGCCATAAATGGCTGAAAAATAGGTAAATACAAAGGGCGTGCTGCCCAAATTTGCACTCGAGGGCTAAGTAGATGTACTCGCGACATGAGTAAGGGTTAAGGAATGAAACTAACTTGAATTATCTAAGGTATTTCAAGTCTTCTTTCTTAGAGGTATATAAGTTAGAATCTGGCGAAACTTGTACCCTTGGAAAAATGAAATTTACGACTAATAGAAAAACGTTTTCTTCATTTTTTCGACTCAAATGGAGATTTCAAAGTTTTACGAGCGAGCATAAGTTTTACAAATATTTTACTCATGTCCTTTGGTTTAAATGTACTCTTTTCACTTCCAAAACTATATTTATACATTGTCCTAGTAATTATTCGGATTTTGTTCGATTCACCTAAATCTTTGATGGTAGAACTGTAATGTGTTTTCTTGGTTATTCTTAGGGTTCCTTGGTGATTGAGGGCGTTACCCGGAAGGATACTTTGGACGTTATTTTGCTTAAATAGGTGAGTGTTCTTTGTTTGTTATGTTTCCATTAACTATATGATTTGTTATGGATATTTGATTAAATGATAAATGTTTGTTAAAAATGAATTTTGCTAGGCGAGTGTGTACTTTATCGCACTCGACCTAAAGGAAAGGTGAAATTTTCAATGTTTAAGTGATTAAATGGTAGTTGTGCATGAATGTAAGCCTTTTGACTGAACTGGTCCCTTGCCCTTCGTTGCCGGTCGACTCGAGCCAGAAGCAGACTCGGTCGAGCGATTTGGTGACCCTGGGTGAAAGTTTGGTATACTCGAGTATTATCACGTTGTCGGGTGGAGTCTGGCCAATGTCTAGAAGGGGAGAAATGAAATGAATGAACGAATGGAGGTTTTCAATTACAAATGAAATTTTAAATATTAGAGGAATAAGGAAATGAAAGGAGAAGGAAAGAATAAAAGGCTCCACGTGAGCATGTATCCTTTTAATGAATGTGTTATCATTACTTCATATAGTAAATGTTCCAGGATTACTTGTTATTACATGATTAATGTCCTTGTTTAAGTTGATTATGTGTCTGGAACCTCACTGAGCTTTTAGGTCATTCTGTTAGTTTTGTTTTCCTTAACAGGGGATGCGAGTAAGGACGAGAGATCTGTACAGACTATCCTAGTTTAGTTCTTTTGAACTTTTGTAATGGTTCTCACCCTAGCGCTTGGTAAGGATTGGATGTATGAAGAATTGAGAACCTTTGTATATTTGAGTTGTATCCCTTTTGTTTTATGTTTGGAATTACTGTTCCACCTGTTCTGGTGGTCTTATTTTCATTTTTACTTGAGGTGTATGAGTGAGTCCCGGCGAGAGTTGGGCAAGCGGTCCGCCGAACCCTTTGGTTCGCCTTAGGGGAAGGTAGGGCTGTCACACAACAAGTCACATTTGATCAAATAACATGGAACATGTAGTTGGAGCACTCACCAATGGATCACAATCTTTTCACTTCAAATCTTGGTTCGTCCTCTTGGACATGCTTAAACCCTGTGATCGTATAATGAATCAAGAATCTAACCATTTGAAGTCAATATAAATAACAAAATGTGAGTTTCGAAGCTTCACTTAGAAAACAATGAAATTTGCAGGTTTAACCCCCATATTGCTTATCAAAAGTGCAACATTTTCTTGTTTAAATCAAGGGAAAAAACCTCATGAATGATAGATCAATGTTTCAAGGATCATATGGAGCACAAGAGCATCGATTATGGTCAAACTTTTAAAGAGAATGAGACAAGATTTTTGAGGTGCAAAGCTAGCAAATTCAAGCAAGAAACATTTTGGAGAAAACTCATTTTCCTCCTATTGTCCTTCTTTGTTTTAGTTCAAACCAATGTACATATGAAGTTCAAAGTCTTGGCAAGTATCTTGAGCAAAAGTAGGTCATAATAATCATACAAATTCCAGCAAAAGTCTAATATGAACTTGCCAACATTTTGTCTAAAATCCTCACTTTTCTTACTTAGATTCATGGCAAAAATCTAGTACAACACATCGACCATAAAAGAAAGCGTGTAACATGTAATTTAAAGCAAGAATCCCACTAAGAAGTCACAGATAAACACGGTGTTAACATGTGTCTTGGACAAAAGTAACAAGAATCACGAACTTAAAGTTAGTTACTTAGAATTAGAAAACATGTTTGGGCAACCATTACTTTCCTCCTTTTAAATCGCTTGGTTTTGACTTAAATCCAACCTATTTGTGAAAATCAAGGTGCTCGCAAATAACTTTAGCAAAGTAGGTCCAATTCATCCTAAATTTACACCTCAACTTGCACTCTCACTCATTTGACCAACAGGAGGGAAAAATTCCAGCACCATAGCTTCTAAAGTCCTCAAGGTAACCCTCCAATCCAACTCTAGTTCCATGGCAAACCACAATCAATCCAAGGTAACATGTTATAGGGTAGATGTGGTGCATATTCTAGGTAACAAAAACTATCAAACTTTAACATATAAAAAAAACTCCAAGTAAACTACAACAAAGCCTGGAATTTTAATCCTAAAGTTGAGAATTTCAAACCAAAGCTGGAAAATCTCATATCGAAGCTAGAAAGTCCCATATCAACGCTGGAAAATGCTTATCAAGTTTGGAAATTGAACATTATAGCTGGAAATTACAAGCTGCCCTACCAAAACCATGAAATCATTCATAAACATCCTTCATTTAGCTTCAATCATGACATATCTTGAATGAACTCAAGAGACAAGTAAAAGAGATGTTTTTCTAGAAACTTTACCTCAAAAACCCTAAGCAAACAAGAGTTTTCTTCCTCCTAAACTCCACCAAGGTCTTCCCTCCTAGCTTTACTCAAATTATATTAGATCAGATTAGGGTTAATCTTTGAATTTCTCATGGATCAAACAAGAAATCAAGGCTAGAAAATGGAAGATTTTCTCTCCCTTTCCTCTCTCTAGTTTAGGGATGTTCGTGAGCCGAGCTACTCGCGAGTAGCTCGGTCAACAACTCGACTCGAACTCGGGTTGACCGAGTTCGAGTCGAGTTTCGAGTAGCTCGACTCCAAATCGAGTCTAGTTTCGAGTCGCATTTTCCGGGCTCGTGGCTCGTCGAGTAGCTCGACGAGCCGGAGTTAATTAAATAAAATATTTATAATTTAAATAATATATATTTATTATAATTATAAAATGACCATTATGGGTATAAGTTATATGGAATTTACAATATACCCTTCTTTATAATAAAATCCTATAATGGCAAAAAAGTAATAACATAATTGTAAAAAACACTAAAAAGAAAAAATGTCTAAAAAAAAAGGAAGAAAAGACTTTCTTCCTTCTCTGTGCGACTTTCTTCTCTGTTCGAAGAAAGCCTAGCAAAAAATTCACTTTACCAGCCGGCAGCCACTGACTCTGACTGATTTAGATCTACACCCTCACTTCGTTCGTCGCCGACGCTGTTGCTCGCCACATCTGTGAGACTCCATCGCCATCGCCATCGCCTTAACAAGTCCCAAGTCCCAAGTCCCAAATCGAAGCTGCTCTCTGCCTCTCCGGCCTCCGCCAGTCCGCCGCGCTCTACGTCTCCTGTCGGCTGTGTCCTGCGGTGCTGGTTCATCGCTGCCGAGTGTCGAAGACGAAGCACCAAGATCTCACTAGTTCATCGCTGGTTCATCACTGCTCATCTCTGGCTCACTTAGGTAAGTGCTCCTCTGTTTTTGGCTCTGTGTCTCTGGCATTAAAATGGGCCAAGATCGACTAGGAAACTTGTTATCCTGAATCGATAAGGGGACGAAATCTGAGCTTCCAATTGCAAACT
The DNA here is from genome assembly GCF_003713205.1 of Coffea eugenioides. Taxonomy (NCBI): domain Eukaryota; kingdom Viridiplantae; phylum Streptophyta; class Magnoliopsida; order Gentianales; family Rubiaceae; genus Coffea; species Coffea eugenioides. The sequence continues at coordinate 23,282,701 of NC_040044.1, read as the reverse complement.
CTAACTGTTGTAGTAGTTTAGATTAGGTGTGATATAACATAAGCTTTGTATTTTATACACAAGAAGCTCTCTCCAGTTGTGTAGCCTTTAAAAGTTAAGGCCTTGGGGTTGAGGCTATGTATAGACATTTGTAATCTAGTAGAAAGTGGGGTTGAGGCTATGTGTTGGTGTTCCACTTCGGGTGTTCTGTTTACGGAGTCTTGAAGGTCTTAACTTGCTTGTTTGATGCTAGAGTTTGCACCCTTGCGACTTCTGAAAGATTTACATTTCTGGGACCACACATGTATTAGCTTTAAGTACAATGTGATTTCTGTGCTATTTAGTCAATTTTTATAATTTCATGGCTGAAAGGAATAAATTTGCTTATTTTATGTGTTCCTGGGTAGTTAAAACCTTTATTTGAAGTTTTTGTAGTAGAAGCTACATTCCATCAGATAGTTGTTAGTGTTGTTTGAGGATTTTGCTCTAGTATCTGCTGCATTTTCCTTTTTTGCCTGCCGTTTGTATAAACTTAATGACTATTGTCTAGTTTTGTTGCATTAGTTCGTGCCTGCATTAATTTTTTTGCTCAGAAATATTAATTGTTAGATCTGTGTCGTTTTCTTGTGATTCTAGTTTGGAACTTGTTCTTTTCATTTTCTTGTTATTCAAGTTATATTCCATCAGAGAGAGAGGTGTAGCTGTATTTGAGCATTCATTTTTGCATGTTGAAAATAAGATCTTGAGTGCTGTTGATTGCTATTTTTAATTTTACTTTTATTACAAATGGATTTAGATCTGCTTTGTACGTAGATGATTATACTTGTGTTTATGCATGTAGCTGTGCCAAAGTTTATCGGTCTTCATACATGCCCTTATGACCTCCTCAGTTGAGCACATGCGCATGCCTTTCTCTCTCTTTAGATTCAACTCCTGGATACTGAGTTGACTGGTTGCATCTCTACACTATTGCTGTCATCTCCTATTATGATTCTTTTAAGGAAATATGGTTTTACCGACATTAATCCCAGGGTTCCATTGTTGGGCAGGACTTAACAACTTATTATGGTCCTATGCTATGAGGCATTTGTCGTGGTAGAAGAGTTCATTTTCTTCCCTTGTTTACCCGCGTATAGAAGTATAAAGCTGTTTACAGTCACCTTTGATCTGGTTTTTTGGTCAAATCGAGTCAAAAAGCTTGATAAGACTCGACTTGATAAAGCTCGATTAAAGATCGAGCCTTATCGAGTCGAGTCTCGAGCCTAAGGAAATTCTTCGAGTCGATCTTCGAGTATCGATTTTCGGCCTCGATCGAGCTCGAGTCGAGCTCGAGCCTCTGTGTGTATGAGTCGAGTCGAGCTCGAGTATAGCGATACTCGAGCTCGACTCGACTCGATTACATCCCTACTCTAGTTTATGCCAAGCAAGGAAGAAAATGAAGGGACTTTTGGTGTTAATTTGGAAGATAAATACAAGATTTCTCTAGGTCAAAGTCTTGGTCAAGATTTCATGGATGATTCACAAGTGGCAAAGCAAGATTAATACCTATCTCTTTGTCTCTTTAAGGTTCTCTAATCACTATAATATCTAGTGCTTCTCCAATTAACTCTTAACAGCTCTTGTCACATAATCCCTTTTGCACAAAACTACTTCTAATCCTCCAAATTTATTGCACACACCTCACTAATTGGTCACACTAGTATCATACACTATGAAACTTAACATGCACTAAATTAAACATGTACCAAGTTAGATAAGGTAATAGAGTTAAAAACACACCTCAACCATGAAAGCAACCACAAATTCAAGGCAAGTAAGGAAAAACAACATAAAAGATAAGAAAATAATTTACGGGGCCTCACATTATTGTGCTAGCAAGAGCCAACGCCCCTAAAAACGCCTTAATTGGACTTTGGTAGCCTGAGTTATTGTCGTTTACGCATAGTGCGGTTAACTAGTCTGAATGTGAGATTCTAGTTCTGTAATTTGAAATTTTGATCTGGATACACTATGAACTAGACTAAGTGGTCTTCATCAAAGTTGTATACCTTTGTCTTAGCTTCGAAACGGTATAAATTGAACCCCAATCCGATAAGCGTAGCTTCGGTTGTTCCCGTTATGCTAAGCGATGGCAAATTTATCTTTTGTTTTATGCCTTAAACTTCATTTCCGGACATTTTCCTAGTTTGATTTTGTACTTGTATGACTTTGAGCCTATGGAACGGCTATTTAAATGAGATGATTTTGTGTGTGACTTTGGGACTGATTGAAGAAAAAAATGAAGCCATAAATAGCTGGAAAATAGGTAAATACAAAGGGCGTGCTGCCCAAATTTACGCTCAAGACCTAGGTAGATATACTTGCGACTTGAGTAAGGTTTGAAAGCGAATACCACTTGAACCATCTAGGATCTTTGCGTCTTCTTCTATCGAGGTATATAAGTTAGAATTTGGCCGAACTTGTACCCTTGGAAAATGAAACAACGACTACTAGAAATACGTTTTCCTCGTTCTTTCAACTCAAATGGTATTTCCATGTATAATTGCCACAAAAGTTCACAGTTTGAAAAGCGAGCAAGTGTTTCACGAATATTCTCCAAATGAATTTCAATTACTTGATTCTTATTGAACGAAACGTTTAAGTTTCAAACTTTAGTTGCTTTTCAAAGTTCTTAAACAAAGTTTTATCGCAGATCTGGACTCCAAATCCGGAGTACAACCCAGATGTGATCACTGAGGCACTACATTTTGGTAAGTGCTTCTAAATATCTGATTGAACTTGACATTTGTGTGTAACACTTGTCCAATGTGATTACATGATATATACAGGTGAATTGATAGGGCAAGAGTGTACTTTATCGCACTCGCCCTAATGTGATGTGTTCTTGTTCATCGATTGCAATTAACTTGCTATACATGCTTATGAACCGTATCTTGCCTGGAATTTCAAAAACCCTATGGCTAGTTAGTCGAGTCGAGCCGGCAAGGGCCTAGTCTATTAGATAATGAACCCTGGGTAGTTAGTGATGTCGAGTGGAGCGTTATCTCCTCGACTAATCGGTATACTCGTGTGATGGCCCCACCTTCCCCTGGGCGTACCCTAGGGTTTAGCGGACCGCCTGCCCAACTCTCGCCAGAACTCACTCACTCGCATCAATTAAAATAAGATGCAACCTCAAAAATAAACGAAATAATGGTTCCTAAGTTTGGAACATACAAATACATTCATTTCTATCTCAACCATCCATACAGTCCCAAATAGATCAAAAGATTTAAGTTCTCAGTACATTCAACCCTAATCGAGCGACTGGTGCGAGTACAATTACAAAATTCAAAACAACTAGACTACGCTAGTCTGTACACGTCTCACGCCTCGCTCGTACCCCCTGTAAGGAAAACAAATGGAGTGGAATGAGCTAAAAGCCCAGCGAGATTCCAAATAGCAAATTGACCATTATTTATAAGTACAAGTTTTTGATATAGCAAAGTAACGAGCATGATGAGTTCATAAAAGTGAACAATAACCCTTCAAGTAGCAATCTCAAAATGAGCGAGTGTAAAAGTTTTTCAGAAGAATCAATAATCCAATAAGCAATAATCATTCCAAAATATAAGGATACGGAAGGCTCTTAGGAGCCAAATTCCCAGTGCATCACCAAAGCTTGATCAAATAATAGTTGACACTCCGTCAACCTTCAAGTAAGTAACCAATCCAGTAGAGCACCACTTACACTACTCTCCGTCCACCATTCAAACCCCCTACTGGGCCCAAAATCCTCAATAAACACGGGTGGTAATACTCGAGTATACCGATTAGTCGAGGAGATATCACTCCACTCGACAAACAAGAGACCCAGGGTTCGTTACCCAATCGACCAAGCCCTTGCCGGCTCGACTCGAGTAACTTGCCGCAGGGTTTCTGAAATTCCAGGAAGTGCGCACAACATAAACAAGTATATCAAATCATTCTCAACAATAAACAAGTATATATCAAATAAGGGCAAGTTCGATAAAGTACACTCTTGCCCGATCAAACCAATCATATATCATTTAACCATATTGATCTAGTATTGGAAACAAGTGTCTAGTTCAATCAGGTATTTGGAAGCACTCACCAAAATGAAGTGCCCCTAGTAATCACGTCTGGGTTATACTCCGGGTTCGGAGTCCAAATCTGCGATAAAACTTTGTTTCAGAACTTTAAAAATCGACTAAGGTTCGAAACGTAGACGTTTCGTTGAATAAGAATCAAGACATCGAAATTCACTTGGAGAATATTCGTGAAACACTCGCTCGCTTTTCAAACTATATAACTTTGTAACATTTATACTTGAAAATGCCATTTGAGTCTAAAGTACAAGGAAAACGTATTTCTAGTAGTCATGGTTGTAATTCTCAAGGGTACAAGCTCTGCCAAATCCTTACTTATATACCTCGGAAAAAGAAGACGCAAATATCCTAGATAGTTCAAGTGGTAATCACTCTTAACCCTTACTCCAGTTGCAAGTATATTTCTCTAGTCCTCGAGCGTAAATTTGGGCAGCACGCCCTTTGTATTTACCAATTTTTCTAGCCATTTGCGGCTTCATTATTTTCCTCAATCAAATCCAAAGTTACACACAACACAAACTCATTTCAATAGCCGTTCAATAGGCTAAAGGTAATACAAGTACAAAAATCAAGCTAACGACATGTGCGGAAATGAAGTTTAACAAAAGACAGATATGACGTGTTTTTGCGTAACGGACACAACCGAAGCTACGCCTATCGGATTGAGGTGTAACTTATACCGTTTCGAAGCTAAGACAAAGGGATACAATTTTGATGAAGATCACTTAGTCCAATTTCCAGTGTAACCCAGTCAAATTCCCAATTCACAGAACCAAATCCCAACTAACCTGCCAGTTAACCGTACTACATCCAAATGGCCATATCTCAAGCTACCAAAGTCCGTTTAAGGGGTTTTTAGAGTCGTTGAAAAGCTAAGACAAAGTACTAAAACTTTCATGTTTTGACTAAAAGCTAGTTCTGTAACAGCCCCACCCCCCCTAAGGCGAACCAGAGGGTTCGGCGGACCGCCTGCCCAGCTCTCGCCGGGACTCAGTCGTTCACTACAATCCTCAATTGAATTTCAAGATATATATATCAAATATACATCAAAGGTTCCCAAACTTTACATATCAAAAGCGAAGCGTCCACGCTTCCGCAGCGCCACTCTGATCCTTGATCACAATTAGTATACAGGAGGAAGTCCAAAACTAGACTATTACACATCCAATCAATTCTAAACGTTCAATACAATCCCAATATGAATGATTGCACAAAAGGAAATCCAAGTTCAATCCATACATGAGATAATCCATGAATAAACACTACAAGCCCTTCCTTCGCCTTGAGCCCTGTGGAGGGGAATAAAACATTTTTGGGGTGAGCTAGAAGCTCAGCGAGTAACCAATAAAATCAGTTATCAAATTTGTTTAACAATGGTTCATTTCAATGATGTTGTAAATCAAGGGATAAGTCTAGAAACAATTACAACGTTTACAAAACATTAAATATGGAGTATCAATAATTCAAGAAACATTTACAATGGAAAGCGATAGTAACATTCATGAAAAGGATACGTTCGTTCTCCTGTCATTTCATTGCATTTGGTTTCATTCGTGCATTCATTCACCCCGTCCGTGGCTTTTGGCCAGGCTCCACAACCTACAAGGTAATACTCGAGTATACCGAAACGTTCACCCAAGTTCCTAGTCGCCCGACCGAGTCCGCTTCTGGCTCGAGACGACCGGTAACAAGGGGCAATGGCCAGTTCAGCCCAAAAGGCTTACATTCATGCGCAAGTAACATTTCAATCATTCAATCATTGAAAATTTCATATTTATTTAGGTCGAGTGCGATAAAGTACACACTCGCCAGAAAACTCGTTTTAACAATCATTGAAAGCAAAATCAATAATAACAAGACACTGATATGCAAGCACGCATGATATGTAAGAAAACAGTTCCAAAAGTAACTTTGAAAACAGTTCAAAAGTAAATAATGCAAGAAATGGTTCATAAATAATTTTAGAAATAGTTTGAGGTCACTCACCTCCACGGCTCTGAAACCATCCATCATATAGCATTGCCTTGCTCAAATTCAAGTCTTAGATCACAAACTCAATGCAAACAAATCCCTTCAAAGTTCGGACAGCACTTCCCCTGAATTTGCTAACTTTTCCAGCCATCATGGCTTCATTATTTCCTCATCCAGTCCCAAAGGTACACACACAACAACAAGTTCATCCAATAGCCATTCAGCAAGCTCCAAGTAGTACTAGTACAAGTCAAGCTAGGGAAAAGTCCGGAAATGAAAGTTAAGCTCAAAACCAGAAAAATAGTTTTGACGTCATTTTGCGGTAATGGTGCCAAAAGCACTACGATGGTCGGATGAAGGTGAAAGACCCACCGTTTCGAAGCTAAGAACCAGGGCTACAACAATGTAGAAGGACACTTAGTCCAAATACTAGCACAACTAGGTCAAATATGCAGAATACCAATCCAGAACCGTAATTGCAGGTTTCCAAATCGCACTATGCTGTAATTAGTCCAACTCAGTCTATACAGGTCCAAATGCATTGATTCCAAAAGCATGCAGTAGCTAAGACATCAAGCTACATTTCATCAGAAGACACCAACATCCAAATCCAAAGAAATTCCAGTCAAAACGGACGATTACAAGCGCAGTTCGCACATTCTGATCAACCCAGAACAGCAACAGTAAAATCGACATATCTCATTCTACACTAATCCAATTGTGCTGAAATTTTACAGGCACCTCAAACACATCAATACCTACAACTTTCATGTTTTAAGGAAAGGCCAATTCGGCCTCTAACCATATGATACAAAACCGGACAGAAAGGGGGTTATGAAACCCTAACTTTTCACATTTCCTTCCAAATCCAAAATTGGTTGCAATTTCCAATCATTTATACCTACTAGAGTCATTAACCATCAATTCCCATCATCAAAGATATCCACAACATCACATTCATATTAAACCAGAAAATTCCTCAATAAATTGAAAACCTCACCATCAATTCCTTCAACCCATGAAATACTCCACAAAATAACACACATGGCCACCACAAACCATTAATTAACCAATACTAGAACAAAAGTAACTTGTATATTCAACTCACCTCAAATTCAAGAGAGCTACCAACTTAGAGCTTCCCTTCAAAAACCAATCCATCCAAAGCTTTAAACCACCCTAGAGAGCACTTGTGTGAAATATTTCCCAAAACCATCGGTGAAATCACAAGATTTTGGTAGAAATTAAAACTAGAAAATTGAAGAGTTTCTTCTTCTCTCAAGAGCTCGGTTGAGCAGGGAACAAAATGAGATATTTTGGGGTGCAAAACAGTTAAAAAGGAAGAGAAATCAGCTGGTCAAAAGTTGTTGGCCGACATGCCACGTCAGAATCCGGCCGGATTCTTGGCCGGATTCAAGGCAGTGGACAATTCATTTTTTTTCAAAATGGCAAGGCAATCCGGCCAGGTATCCGGCCGGATTTGGCCCCTTTTTTTTCCAAAACTTTTCTTTTCTTTTCCAAGTTCAAACGTTGCGCTCCTCCGCTCGCCTAACAAAGATATATATCAAATGCAAACCCTCCTTCATACGGGGCGTCACAATCTCCCCTCCTTAAAAGAATGTCGTCCTCGACATTCCCTCTTGTACCAATCAAGTCAAGACATCCCGCAAAAATCTCTCAAGAGTCAAATCAAACCCACAGTCCGGCATCCTAAACTTCAAGCCTAGGATACACTACAGAGATCTGAAGCCTAAGCTCTGATACCAACTGTAACAGCCCCACCTCCCCCTAAGGCGAACCAGAGGGTTCGGCGGACCGCCTGCCCAGCTCTCGCCGGGACTCAGTCGTTCACTGCAATCCTCAATTGAATTTCAAGATATATATATCAAATATACATCAAAGGTTCCCAAACTTTACATATCAAAAGCGAAGCGTCCACGCTTCCGCAGCGCCACTCTGATCCTTGATCACAATTAGTATACAGGAGGAAGTCCAAAACTAGACTATTACACATCCAATCAATTCTAAACGTTCAATACAATCCCAATATGAATGATTACACAAAAGGAAATCCAAGTTCAATCCATACATGAGATAATCCATGAATAAACACTACAAGCCCTTCCTTCGCCTTGAGCCCTGTGGAGGGGAATAAAACATTTTTGGGGTGAGCTAGAAGCTCAGCGAGTAACCAATAAAATCAGTTATCAAATCTGTTTAACAATGGTTCATTTCAATGATGTTGTAAATCAAGGGATAAGTCTAGAAACAATTACAACGTTTACAAAACATTAAATATGGAGTATCAATAATTCAAGAAACATTTACAATGGAAAGCGATAGTAACATTCATGAAAAGGATACGTTCGTTCTCCTGTCATTTCATTGCATTTGGTTTCATTCGTGCATGCATTCACCCCGTCCCTGGCTTTTGGCCAGGCTCCACCAACCTACAAGGTAATACTCGAGTATACTGAAACGTTCACCCAAGTTCCTAGTCGCCCGACCGAGTCCGCTTCTGGCTCGAGACGACCGGTAACAAGGGGCAATGGCCAGTTCAGCCCAAAAGGCTTACATTCATGCGCAAGTAACATTTCAATCATTCAATCTTTAAAAATTTCATATTTATTTAGGTCGAGTGCGATAAAGTACACACTCGCCTAGAAAACTCGTTTTAACAATCATTGAAAGCAAAATCAATAATAACAAGACACTGATATGCAAGCACGCATGATATGTAAGAAAACAGTTCCAAAAGTAACTTTGAAAACAGTTCAAAAGTAAATAATGCAAGAAATGGTTCATAAATAATTTTAGAAATAGTTTGAGGTCACTCACCTCCACGGCTCTGAAACCATCCATCATATAGCATTGCCTTGCTCAAATTCAAGTCTTAGATCACAAACTCAATGCAAACAAATCCCTTCAAAGTTCGGACAGCACTTCCCCTGAATTTGCTAACTTTTCCAGCCATCATGGCTTCATTATTTCCTCATCCAGTCCCAAAGGTACACACACAACAACAAGTTCATCCAATAGCCATTCAGCAAGCTCCAAGTAGTACTAGTACAAGTCAAGCTAGGGAAAAGTCCGGAAATGAAAGTTAAGCTCAAAACCAGAAAAACAGTTTTGACGTCATTTTGCGGTAATGGTTCCAAAAGCACTACGATGGTCGGATGAAGGTGTAAGATCCACCGTTTCGAAGCTAAGAACCAGGGCTACAACAATGTAGAAGGCCACTTAGTCCAAATACTAGCACAACTAGGTCAAATATGCAGAATACCAATCCAGAACCGTAATTGCAGGTTTCCAAATCGCACTATGCTGTAATTAGTCCAACTCAGTCTATACAGGTCCAAATGCATTGATTCAAAGGCATGCGTAGCTAAGACTCAAGATTTCATCAGAAGACACCAACACATTTCATCAGAAGACACCAACATCCAAATCCAAAGAAATTCCAGTCAAAACGGACGATTACAAGCGCAGTTCGCACATTCTGATCAACCCAGAACAGCAACAGTAAAATCGACATATCTCATTCTACACTAATCCAATTGTCCTGAAATTTTACAGGCACCTCAAACACATCAATTCCTACAACTTTCATGTTTTAAGGAAAGGCCAATTCGGCCTCTAACCATATGATACAAAACCGGACAGAAAGGGGGTTATGAAACCCTAACTTTTCACATTTCCTTCCAAATCCAAAATTGGTTGCAATTTCCAATCATTTATACCTACTAGAGTCATTAACCATCAATTCCCATCATCAAAGATATCCACAACATCACATTCATATTAAACCAGAAAATTCCTCAATAAATTGAAAACCTCACCATCAATTCCTTCAACCCATGAAATACTCCACAAAATAACACACATGGCCACCACAAACCATTAATTAACCAATACTAGAACAAAAGTAACTTGTATATTCAACTCACCTCAAATTCAAGAGAGCTACCAACTTAGAGCTTCCCTTCAAAAACCAATCCATCCAAAGCTTTAAACCACCCTAGAGAGCACTTGTGTGAAATATTTCCCAAAACCATCGGTGAAATCACAAGATTTTGGTAGAAATTAAAACTAGAAAATTGAAGAGTTTCTTCTTCTCTCAAGAGCTCGGTTGAGCAGGGAACAAAATGAGATATTTTGGGGTGCAAAACAGTTAAAAAGGAAGAGAAATCAGCTGGTCAAAAGTTGTTGGCCGACATGCCACGTCAGAATCCGGCCGGATTCTTGGCCGGATTCAAGGCAGTGGACAATTCATTTTTTTTCAAAATGGCAAGGCAATCCGGCCAGGTATCCGGCCGGATTTGGCCCCTTTTTTTTCCAAAACTTTTCTTTTCTTTTCCAAGTTCAAACGTTGCGCTCCTCCGCTCGCCTAACAAAGATATATATCAAATGCAAACCCTCCTTCATACGGGGCGTCACAATCTCCCCTCCTTAAAAGAATGTCGTCCTCGACATTCCCTCTTGTACCAATCAAGTCAAGACATCCCGCAAAAATCTCTCAAGAGTCAAATCCACAGTCCGGCATCCTAAACTTCAAACCTAGGATACACTACAGAGATCTGAAGCCTAAACTCTGATACCAACTGTAACAGCCCCACCTCCCCCTAAGGCGAACCAGAGGGTTCGGCGGACCGCCTGCCCAGCTCTCGCCGGGACTCAGTCGTTCACTGCAATCCTCAATTGAATTTCAAGATATATATATCAAATATACATCAAAGGTTCCCAAACTTTACATATCAAAAGCGAAGCGTCCACGCTTCCGCAGCGCCACTCTGATCCTTGATCACAATTAGTATACAGGAGGAAGTCCAAAACTAGACTATTACACATCCAATCAATTCTAAACGTTCAATACAATCCCAATATGAATGATTACACAAAAGGAAATCCAAGTTCAATCCATACATGAGATAATCCATGAATAAACACTACAAGCCCTTCCTTCGCCTTGAGCCCTGTGGAGGGGAATAAAACATTTTTGGGGTGAGCTAGAAGCTCAGCGAGTAACCAATAAAATCAGTTATCAAATCTGTTTAACAATGGTTCATTTCAATGATGTTGTAAATCAAGGGATAAGTCTAGAAACAATTACAACGTTTACAAAACATTAAATATGGAGTATCAATAATTCAAGAAACATTTACAATGGAAAGCGATAGTAACATTCATGAAAAGGATACGTTCGTTCTCCTGTCATTTCATTGCATTTGGTTTCATTCGTGCATGCATTCACCCCGTCCCTGGCTTTTGGCCAGGCTCCACCAACCTACAAGGTAATACTCGAGTATATCGAAACGTTCACCCAAGTTCCTAGTCGCCCGACCGAGTCCGCTTCTGGCTCGAGACGACCGGTAACAAGGGGCAATGGCCAGTTCAGCCCAAAAGGCTTACATTCATGCGCAAGTAACATTTCAATCATTCAATCTTTAAAAATTTCATATTTATTTAGGTCGAGTGCGATAAAGTACACACTCGCCTAGAAAACTCGTTTTAACAATCATTGAAAGCAAAATCAATAATAACAAGACACTGATATGCAAGCACGCATGATATGTAAGAAAACAGTTCCAAAAGTAACTTTGAAAACAGTTCAAAAGTAAATAATGCAAGAAATGGTTCATAAATAATTTTAGAAATAGTTTGAGGTCACTCACCTCCACGGCTCTGAAACCATCCATCATATAGCATTGCCTTGCTCAAATTCAAGTCTTAGATCACAAACTCAATGCAAACAAATCCCTTCAAAGTTCGGACAGCACTTCCCCTGAATTTGCTAACTTTTCCAGCCATCATGGCTTCATTATTTCCTCATCCAGTCCCAAAGGTACACACACAACAACAAGTTCATCCAATAGCCATTCAGCAAGCTCCAAGTAGTACTAGTACAAGTCAAGCTAGGGAAAAGTCCGGAAATGAAAGTTAAGCTCAAAACCAGAAAAACAGTTTTGACGTCATTTTGCGGTAATGGTTCCAAAAGCACTACGATGGTCGGATGAAGGTGCAAGATCCACCGTTTCGAAGCTAAGAACCAGGGCTACAACAATGTAGAAGGCCACTTAGTCCAAATACTAGCACAACTAGGTCAAATATGCAGAATACCAATCCAGAACCGTAATTGCAGGTTTCCAAATCGCACTATGCTGTAATTAGTCCAACTCAGTCTATACAGGTCCAAATGCATTGATTCCAAAGGCATGCGGTAGCTAAGACATCAAGATACATTTCATCAGAAGACACCAACATCCAAATCCAAAGAAATTCCAGTCAAAACGGACGATTACAAGCGCAGTTCGCACATTCTGATCAACCCAGAACAGCAACAGTAAAATCGACATATCTCATTCTACACTAATCCAATTGTCCTGAAATTTTACAGGCACCTCAAACACATCAATACCTACAACTTTCATGTTTTAAGGAAAGGCCAATTCGGCCTCTAACCATATGATACAAAACCGGACAGAAAGGGGGTTATGAAACCCTAACTTTTCACATTTCCTTCCAAATCCAAAATTGGTTGCAATTTCCAATCATTTATACCTACTAGAGTCATTAACCATCAATTCCCATCATCAAAGATATCCACAACATCACATTCATATTAAACCAGAAAATTCCTCAATAAATTGAAAACCTCACCATCAATTCCTTCAACCCATGAAATACTCCACAAAATAACACACATGGCCACCACAAACCATTAATTAACCAATACTAGAACAAAAGTAACTTGTATATTCAACTCACCTCAAATTCAAGAGAGCTACCAACTTAGAGCTTCCCTTCAAAAACCAATCCATCCAAAGCTTTAAACCACCCTAGAGAGCACTTGTGTGAAATATTTCCCAAAACCATCGGTGAAATCACAAGATTTTGGTAGAAATTAAAACTAGAAAATTGAAGAGTTTCTTCTTCTCTCAAGAGCTCGGTTGAGCAGGGAACAAAATGAGATATTTTGGGGTGCAAAACAGTTAAAAAGGAAGAGAAATCAGCTGGTCAAAAGTTGTTGGCCGACATGCCACGTCAGAATCCGGCCGGATTCTTGGCCGGATTCAAGGCAGTGGACAATTCATTTTTTTTCAAAATGGCAAGGCAATCCGGCCAGGTATCCGGCCGGATTTGGCCCCTTTTTTTTCCAAAACTTTTCTTTTCTTTTCCAAGTTCAAACGTTGCGCTCCTCCGCTCGCCTAACAAAGATATATATCAAATGCAAACCCTCCTTCATACGGGGCGTCACAATCTCCCCTCCTTAAAAGAATGTCGTCCTCGACATTCCCTCTTGTACCAATCAAGTCAAGACATCCCGCAAAAATCTCTCAAGAGTCAAATCAAACCCACAGTCCGGCATCCTAAACTTCAAGCCTAGGATACACTACAGAGATCTGAAGCCTAAGCTCTGATACCAACTGTAACAGCCCCACCTCCCCCTAAGGCGAACCAGAGGGTTCGGCGGACCGCCTGCCCAGCTCTCGCCGGGACTCAGTCGTTCACTGCAATCCTCAATTGAATTTCAAGATATATATATCAAATATACATCAAAGGTTCCCAAACTTTACATATCAAAAGCGAAGCGTCCACGCTTCCGCAGCGCCACTCTGATCCTTGATCACAATTAGTATACAGGAGGAAGTCCAAAACTAGACTATTACACATCCAATCCAAATTCTAAACGTTCAATACAGATCCCAATATGAATGGATTACACAAAAAGAAATCAATTTCAATCCATACATGAGATAATCCATGAAGCCTTCCTTCGCCTTGAGCCCTGTGGAGGGGAATAAAACATTTTTGGGGTGAGCTAGAAGCTCAGCGAGTAACCAAATAAAATCAAGTTATCAAATCTGTTAACAATGGTTCATTTCAATGATGGCTGTTGTAAATCAAGGGATAAGTCTGAAACAATTACAAACGTTTACAAAACATTAATAATGGAGTATCAATAATTCAAGAAACATTTACAATGGAAAGCGATAGTAACATTCATGAAAAGGATACATTCGTTATCCTGTCATTTCATTGCATTTGGTTTCATTCGTGCATTCATTCACCCCGTCCCTGGCTTTTGGCCAGGCTCCACCAACCTACAAGGTAATACTCGAGTATATCGAAACGTTCACCCAAGTTCCTAGTCGCCCGACCGAGTCCGCTTCTGGCTCGAGACGACCGGTAACAAGGGGCAATGGCCAGTTCAGCCCAAAAGGCTTACATTCATGCGCAAGTAACATTTCAATCATTCAATCTTTAAAAATTTCATATTTATTTAGGTCGAGTGCGATAAAGTACACACTCGCCTAGAAAACTCGTTTTAACAATCATTGAAAGCAAAATCAATAATAACAAGACACTGATATGCAAGCACGCATGATATGTAAGAAAACAGTTCCAAAAGTAACTTTGAAAACAGTTCAAAAGTAAATAATGCAAGAAATAGTTCATAAATAATTTTAGAAATAGTTTGAGGTCACTCACCTCCACGGCTCTGAAACCATCCATCATATAGCATTGCCTTGCTCAAATTCAAGTCTTAGATCACAAACTCAATGCAAACAAATCCCTTCAAAGTTCGGATAGCACTTCCCCTGAATTTGCTAACTTTTCCAGCCATCATGGCTTCATTATTTCCTCATCCATTCCCAAAGGTACACACACAACAACAAGTTCATCCAATAGCCATTCAGCAAGCTCCAAGTAGTACTAGTACAAGTCAAGCTAGGGAAAAGTCCGGAAATGAAAGTTAAGCTCAAAACCAGAAAAATAGTTTTGACGTCATTTTACGGTAATGGTGCCAAAAGCACTACGATGGTCGGATGAAGGTGAAAGATCCACCGTTTCGAAGCTAAGAACCAGGGCTACAACAATGTAGAAGGACACTTAGTCCAAATACTAGCACAACTAGGTCAAATATGCAGAATACCAATCCAGAACCGTAATTGCAGGTTTCCAAATCGCACTATGCTGTAATTAGTCCAACTCAGTCTATACAGGTCCAAATGCATTGATTCCAAAAGCATGCAGTAGCTAAGACATCAAGCTACATTTCATCAGAAGACACCAACATCCAAATCCAAAGAAATTCCAGTCAAAACGGACGATTACAAGCGCAGTTCGCACATTCTGATCAACCCAGAACAGCAACAGTAAAATCGACATATCTCATTCTACACTAATCCAATTGTGCTGAAATTTTACAGGCACCTCAAACACATCAATACCTACAACTTTCATGTTTTAAGGAAAGGCCAATTCGGCCTCTAACCATATGATACAAAACCAGACAGAAAGGGGGTTATGAAACCCTAACTTTTCACATTTCCTTCCAAATCCAAAATTGGTTGCAATTTCCAATCATTTATACCTACTAGAGTCATTAACCATCAATTCCCATCATCAAAGATATCCACAACATCACATTCATATTAAACCAGAAAATTCCTCAATAAATTGAAAACCTCACCATCAATTCCTTCAACCCATGAAATACTCCATAAAATAACACACATGGCCACCACAAACCATTAATTAACCAATACTAGAACAAAAGTAACTTGTATATTCAACTCAACTCAAATTCAAGAGAGCTACCAACTTAGAGCTTCCCTTCAAAAACCAATCCATCCAAAGCTTTAAACCACCCTAGAGAGCACTTGTGTGAAATATTTCCCAAAACCATCGGTGAAATCACAAGATTTTGGTAGAAATTAAAAGTAGAAAATTGAAGAGTTTCTTCTTCTCTCAAGAGCTCGGTTGAGCAGGGAACAAAATGAGATATTTTGGGGTGCAAAACAGTTAAAAAGGAAGAGAAATCAGCTGGTCAAAAGTTGTTGGCCGACATGCCACGTCAGAATCCGGCCGGATTCTTGGCCAGATTCAAGGCAGTGGACAATTCATTTTTTTTTCAAAATGGCAAGGCAATCCGGCTCAAGTATCCGCCGGATTTGGCCCCTTTTTTTTCCAAAACTTTCTTTTCTTTTCTCTATATCAAAACGTTGCGCTCCTGCCGCTCGCTCTAATAAGATAAATCAAATGCAAACCCTCCTTCATACGGGGCGTCCACAATCTCCCTCCTTAAAAGAATGTCGTCCTCGACATTCCTCTTGTACCAATCAAAGTCAAGACATCCCGTCAAAAATCTCTCAAGAGTCAAATCAACCCACAGTTCCGGCATCCTAAACTTCAGCTAGGATACACTACAGAGATCTGAAGCCTAAGCTCTGATACCAACTTGTAACGCCCCACCATCCCCCTAAGGCCGAACCAGAGGGTTCGGCGGACCGCCTGCCCAGCTTCTCGCCGGGACTTCAGTCGTTCACTTTGGCATCCTCAATTGATTTCAAGATATTATATATCAAATATACATACAGGTTCCCAAACTTTACATATCAAAAGCGAAGCGTCCACAGTCCGCAGCGCCACTCTGATCCTTGATCACAATTAGTATACAGGAGGAAGTCCAAAACCTAGACTATTACACATCCAATCAATTCTAAAACGTTCCAATACAATCCAATATGAATGATTTACACAAAAGGAAATCCAAGTTCAATCCATAACATGAGATAATCCATGCACTAAACACTTACAAGCCCTTCCTTCGCCTTGAGCCCTGTGGAGGGGAAATAACATTTTTGGGGTGAGCTAGAAGCTCAGCGAGTAAACCAATAAAATTAGTTATCACCAATTTCTGTTTTTAACAAATGTTCTTTCAAATGAATGTTGTAAATCAAGGGATAAGTAGAAACAATTACAACGTTTACAAAACATTAAATAGGAGTAATCAATAATTCAAGAAACATTTACAATGGAAAGCGATAGTAACATTCATGAAAAGATACGTTCGTTCTCCTGTCATTTCATTGCATTTGGTTTAATCGTGCATGGCATTTCACTCACACCGTCCCTGGCTTTTGGCCAGGGCTCCAACCAACTACAAGGTAATACTCGAGTATCTGAAACATTCACCCAAAGTTCCGACGTCGCCCGACTGAGTTCCGCTTCTGGCTCGAGACGATCCGGTAACAAGGGCAATGGCCAGTTCAGCCCAAAGGCTTTACATCATTGCGCAAGTACATTTCAATATTCAATCATTCAATCTTTAAAAATTTCATATTTATTTAGGTCGAGTGCGATAAAGTACACACTCGCCTAGAAAACTCGTTTTAACAATCATTGAAAGCAAAATCAATAATAACAAGACACTGATATGCAAGCACGCATGATATGTAAGAAAACAGTTCCAAAAGTAACTTTGAAAACAGTTCAAAAGTAAATAATGCAAGAAATGGTTCATAAATAATTTTAGAAATAGTTTGAGGTCACTCACCTCCACGGCTCTGAAACCATCCATCATATAGCATTGCCTTGCTCAAATTCAAGTCTTAGATCACAAACTCAATGCAAACAAATCCCTTCAAAGTTCGGACAGCACTTCCCCTGAATTTGCTAACTTTTCCAGCCATCATGGCTTCATTATTTCCTCATCCAGTCCCAAAGGTACACACACAACAACAAGTTCATCCAATAGCCATTCAGCAAGCTCCAAGTAGTACTAGTACAAGTCAAGCTAGGGAAAAGTCCGGAAATGAAAGTTAAGCTCAAAACCAGAAAAACCGTTTTGACGTCATTTTGCGGTAATGGTTCCAAAAGCACTACGATGGTCGGATGAAGGTGCAAGATCCACCATTTCGAAGCTAAGAACCAGGGCTACAACAATGTAGAAGGCCACTTAGTCCAAATACTAGTACAACTAGGTCAAATATGCAGAATACCAATCCAGAACCGTAATTGCAGGTTTCCAAATCGCACTATGCTGTAATTAGTCCAACTCAGTCTATACCGGTCCAAATGCATTGATTCCAAAGGCATGCGGTAGCTAAGACATCAAGATACATTTCATCAGAAGACACCAACATCCAAATCCAAAGAAATTCCAGTCAAAACGGATGATTACAAGCGCAGTTCGTACATTCTGATCAACCCAGAACAGCAACAGTAAAATCGACATATCTCAATCTACACTAATCCAATTGTCCTGAAATTTTACAGGCACCTCAAACACATCAATTCCTACAACTTTCATGTTTTAAGTAAAGGCCAATTCGGCCTCTAACCATATGATACAAAACCGGACAGAAAGGGGGTTATGAAACCCTAACTTTTCACATTTCCTTCCAAATCCAAAATTGGTTGCAATTTCCAATCATTTATACCTACTAGAGTCATTAACCATCAATTCCCATCATCAAAGATATCCACAACATCACATTCATATTAAACCAGAAAATTCCTCAATAAATTGAAAACCTCACCATCAATTCCTTCAACCCATGAAATACTCCACAAAATAACACACATGGCCACCACAAACCATTAATTAACCAATACTAGAACAAAAGTAACTTGTATATTCAACTCACCTCAAATTCAAGAGAGCTACCAACTTAGAGCTTCCCTTCAAAAACCAATCCATCCAAAGCTTTAAACCACCCTAGAGAGCACTTGTGTGAAATATTTCCCAAAACCATCGGTGAAATCACAAGATTTTGGTAGAAATTAAAACTAGAAAATTGAAGAGTTTCTTCTTCTCTCAAGAGCTCGGTTGAGCAGGGAACAAAATGAGATATTTTGGGGTGCAAAACAGTTAAAAAGGAAGAGAAATCAGCTGGTCAAAAGTTGTTGGCCGACATGCCACGTCAGAATCCGGCCGGATTCTTGGCCGGATTCAAGGCAGTGGACAATTCATTTTTTTTCAAAATGGCAAGGTCAATCCGGCCAGGTATCCGGCCGGATTTGGCCCCTTTTTTTTCCAAAACTTTTCTTTTCTTTTCCAAGTTCAAACGTTGCGCTCCTCCGCTCGCCTAACAAAGATATATATCAAATGCAAACCCTCCTTCATACGGGGCGTCACAATCTCCCCTCCTTAAAAGAATGTCGTCCTCGACATTCCCTCTTGTACCAATCAAGTCAAGACATCCCGCAAAAATCTCTCAAGAGTCAAATCCACAGTCCGGCATCCTAAACTTCAAACCTAGGATACACTACAGAGATCTGAAGCCTAAACTCTGATACCAACTGTAACAGCCCCACCTCCCCCTAAGGCGAACCAGAGGGTTCGGCGGACCGCCTGCCCAGCTCTCGCCGGGACTCAGTCGTTCACTGCAATCCTCAATTGAATTTCAAGATATATATATCAAATATACATCAAAGGTTCCCAAACTTTACATATCAAAAGCGAAGCGTCCACGCTTCCGCAGCGCCACTCTGATCCTTGATCACAATTAGTATACAGGAGGAAGTCCAAAACTAGACAATTACACATCCAATCAATTCTAAACGTTCAATACAATCCCAATATGAATGATTACACAAAAGGAAATCCAAGTTCAATCCATACATGAGATAATCCATGAATAAACACTACAAGCCCTTCCTTCGCCTTGAGCCCTGTGGAGGGGAATAAAACATTTTTGGGGTGAGCTAGAAGCTCAGCGAGTAACCAATAAAATCAGTTATCAAATCTGTTTAACAATGGTTCATTTCAATGATGTTGTAAATCAAAGGATAAGTCTAGAAACAATTACAACGTTTACAAAACATTAAATATGGAGTATCAATAATTCAAGAAACATTTACAATGGAAAGCGATAGTAACATTCATGAAAAGGATACGTTCGTTCTCCTGTCATTTCATTGCATTTGGTTTCATTCGTGCATGCATTCACCCCGTCCCTGGCTTTTGGCCAGGCTCCACCAACCTACAAGGTAATACTCGAGTATACCGAAACGTTCACCCAAGTTCCTAGTCGCCCGACCGAGTCCGCTTCTGGCTTCGAGACGACCGGTAACAAGGGGCAATGGCCAGTTCAGCCCAAAAGGCTTACATTCATGCGCAAGTAACATTTCAATCATTCAATCATTGAAAATTTCATATTTATTTAGGTCGAGTGCGATAAAGTACACACTCGCCTAGAAAACTCGTTTTAACAATCATTGAAAGCAAAATCAATAATAACAAGACACTGATATGCAAGCACGCATGATATGTAAGAAAACAGTTCCAAAAGTAACTTTGAAAACAGTTCAAAAGTAAATAATGCAAGAAATGGTTCATAAATAATTTTAGAAATAGTTTGAGGTCACTCACCTCCACGGCTCTGAAACCATCCATCATATAGCATTGCCTTGCTCAAATTCAAGTCTTAGATCACAAACTCAATGCAAACAAATCCCTTCAAAGTTCGGACAGCACTTCCCCTGAATTTGCTAACTTTTCCAGCCATCATGGCTTCATTATTTCCTCATCCAGTCCCAAAGGTACACACACAACAACAAGTTCATCCAATAGCCATTCAGCAAGCTCCAAGTAGTACTAGTACAAGTCAAGCTAGGGAAAAGTCCGGAAATGAAAGTTAAGCTCAAAACCAGAAAAACAGTTTTGACGTCATTTTGCGGTAATGGTTCCAAAAGCACTACGATGGTCCAAATCCTAGCACAACTAGGTAAAATATGCAGAATACCAATCCAGAACCGTAATTGCAGGTTTACAAATCGCACTATGCTGTAATTAGTCCAACTCAGTCTATGCAGGTCCAAATGCATTGATTCCAAAGGCATGCGGTAACTAAGACATCAAGCTACATTTCATCATAAGACACCAACATCCAAATCCAAAGCAATTCCAGTCAAAACAGACGATTACAAGCGCAGTTCGCACATTCTGATTAACCCAGAACAGCAACAGTAAAATCGACATATCTCATTCTACACTACTCCAATTGTCCTGAAATTTTACAGACTCCTCAAACACATCAATACCTACAACTTTTATGTTTTAAGAAAAGGCCAATTCCGCCTCTAACCATATGATACAAAACCGGACAGAAAGGGGGTTATGAAACCCTAACTTTTCACATTTCCTTCCAAATCCAAAATTGGTTGCAATTTCCAATCATTTATACCTACTAGAGTCATTAACCATCAATTCCCATCATCAAAGATATCCACAACATCACATTCATATTAAACCAGAAAATTCCTCAATAAATTGAAAACCTCACCATCAATTCCTTCAACCCATGAAATACTCCATAAAATAACACACATGGCCACCACAAACCATTAATTAACCAATACTAGAACAAAAGTAACTTGTATATTCAACTCAACTCAAATTCAAGAGAGCTACCAACTTAGAGCTTCCCTTCAAAAACCAATCCATCCAAAGCTTTAAACCACCCTAGAGAGCACTTGTGTGAAATATTTCCCAAAACCATCGGTGAAATCACAAGATTTTGGTAGAAATTAAAAGTAGAAAATTGAAGAGTTTCTTCTTCTCTCAAGAGCTCGGTTGAGCAGGGAACAAAATGAGATATTTTGGGGTGCAAAACAGTTAAAAAGGAAGAGAAATCAGCTGGTCAAAAGTTGTTGGCCGACATGCCACGTCAGAATCCGGCCGGATTCTTGGCCAGATTCAAGGCAGTGGACAATTCATTTTTTTTTCAAAATGGCAAGGCAATCCAACTAAGAGTTCTCTCTAGCATAGGGTTGCCGTGCGTCTATTTTTGGTAGTTTAGGTTTTCTGCATGGCTGGCTTTCAGCCGCCTGGAGGGGGGGCTGGCCGCTCCTTTGCGGCGGTGCTCCAGGCGCAGCCTTCACCCTCATCATCTCCTTGCAAGATCAAGACTGCTGCACAATACCGTGGAGAGCCGGCCGTCCTTTTCTCGGCAGAGGATATTGCAAAGCTTTCTGCTCCTTTCACTTTTGCTGTGGTCGGAAAATTTTCCCATGGCAGGCCAAGTCTAGATGTCACTCGTAAGTCACTCCTGGCGATCGGTTTCAAGTCCACTTTCACTGTCGGTTTGCTAGATCAGAGGCATATCCTCATACGGTTTTGCTTGGAGGAAGATTTCCTTCGGTGCTGGACAAAGGGGTTCTGGAACGTTGCAGAATTCCCAATGCGTGTTTTTAAATGGAGCCCAGATTTTACAGTTTCAAGTGAATCTTCACGAGCCCCTGTCTGGATTGCGTTAGAGCATTTACCAATCCATTTTTTTGATAAGGTGTCACTTTTCTCTATTGCCAACACCATTGGCAACCCACTACAAATTGATACCGCAACTGCATCTTTGTCGAGGCCCAGTGTGGCACGCATCTGCGTGGATCTTGATGTCTCACAGGACCTACCCGAGCGTATCTGGATTGGGACAGGCAACTCTGGCTTCTGGCAACGCCTCCTCTACGAGAACCTGCCGCTGTATTGCCCTCTTTGCAATAGACAGGGGCACTCCAGTGATGGCTGTCGACAGCACAAACATCGCAGGAATGGATCCAGGGGCACTCCTCTGACGGCGGCGGCGGTAGCCCAGACCCACGAAGACACGACTGGTGCAAAGCAATCCAAAGCTCCGCAACTAGCGTATCTCATCACCAGAACTGGCCCAAACCAGAAGAATGAAGAACTGGGGCAGCCATCACATGTCTCTATGGCTCGACAGGCGCAGGTGGGCAGCGGTCAGGTTGAGTGCTCTAGTTGCGTGTGCCTAGATGGTGGGCAGGTTGCGGCGGGCCAGGTTGAGGATAGCGGTGCTCCCGCTCCTGTCTTGAAAGTTTCTGCAACCTCTCCAGTCTTGGGTCGTATCTGCGATGATTTGCAAATCCAGCAAGTTGCGCATGAGAAGCTGTCCCCCCAAGGCTCCCTTTCGGATGGGGAGGATTTGCCAGAGGTGGGTGCGCGTGATAGGAAGACACTGGTTGCCTCTTTTCAGCAGTTCAGCAAGGCACTGGGGCCTCGGGTTCAGCAGAAGTTTGCTGAACGGGAGGCAGATGGTTTCACCATGGTACTCTCGCGAAAGGCAAGGAAGAAGCGAGCTACCACCCCTCTGACCCGACAGGTCTTGACACGGCAAGCTGCTAAAGCCATTACGGTACCTTTTCACTCTACCTCCAATGAATAATTTGCTTATTTGGAATATTAGGGGAGCGACGAACAGACTCTCTGTAAGTCGCTTGCGTTTATTAATTCGTGTTCATCAAGTTGCTGTTTTAGTACTCTTAGAGCCTATGGCTGAAGCTTTCAATATTGAAAGCTTGCGGTTGAAGTTATCTTTTGATTTTTGTTTATTTAATCCCTCAAATAAGATCTGGGTCTTTTGGCGGTGTGGTTTTCATTTTAATGTCATGCACAACTCAGAGCAAGTCCTCCATGTCATGGCGGGTCATGACTCTTGGACCGGGACTTTCTTTGCCTCTTTCATTTATGCTAAATGTACAAGGGTGGGAAGGCATGCTCTGTGGTCGGAACTCCGCGCTCTTGCTAGCTCGATCACAAGGCCGTGGTTGGTAGGGGGGGACTTCAATGCTATCCGTACGCTGACAGAGTATACGGGTCGAGCACATCAGGACCTGGGAGCCATTTCTGATTTTAACACAGCAATCTCAGACTGTCATCTTCAGGAGTTGCCTTACTCTGGAAGCTCATATACTTGGTCTGGCGTTCGGTCAGGATCTAGGATATGGAAGCGGTTGGATAGGGTCCTGGCCAATCACCAATGGCTCAGTTTCCTACCAAATACTTCGGTCCAGCATCTAAATCGGGCCACCTCTGATCATACGCCCTTATTGGTGCATCTGCGGGGGGCTGATGCTAGTGCTCCCAAGCCTTTTAAGTTTCAAAATTTCTGGGTTTCTAGCTCGGAGTTTCAATCGACGGTGCAGAGCAATTGGGAACTTCCTACGCAGGGATATGGTATGTACCGGTTGGCTTTCAAGCTAAAACGCTTGAAGGCATGCTTACGCCACTGGAGCAGGCAACATTTTGGCAACATATTTCAGGCTGTTCGGCAGAACGAGTTTGAGGTCCAGCAAAAGGAAATTTTGTTCGAGGCTGCCCCGACGGACGAGGCGAGAGCTGAGCTCCATCGGGCCAAAGGCATCCTATTGCGCAGTCTTCGGGTGGAAGAGGACTACTGGCGTCAAAAGGCCCGCCTACGGTGGTTAAAGGATGGGGATTGCAATACACGCTACTTCCATGCTTCAGTGAGGGAGAAGCGCTCGAAGCTGGCTATACATCGCATTAAGGATGCTGGGGGGAGTTGGCTTGAGGATGAAGACAGCATTGGCCAGGAAGCGGTTGGTTTTTTCCAGAGTCTTCTTACAGCTGAGGAGGTTAGCGACGTGGATGATCTGCTGGTACACGTTCCGCGGCTCGTGACTGAGCATCAAAACGATGTCTTATTGGGGGAGGTAACCATGGAGGAGGTCAAGAGGGTGGTTTTCGACCTCGATAAGGATAGTGCCCCGGGTGTGGATGGATTCACTGGCATTTTTTTCCGTCACTGCTGGAATATCGTAGCTCTTGACATCTTAGCAGCGACTAAGGATTTTTTAGCTGGGACTCCGATCCCAAAAGGAATTGCTAGCACTTTGATTGTCCTAATCCCGAAGAAGCCAAACCCATCTACGTTTGCCGATTTTAGGCCCATTAGCCTGTGCACCTTTGTAAACAAGATTTTTACAAAGGTCCTTGCTAATCGTTTGCAGCCAATCCTCTCGGGCATTGTTTCTGCGGAGCAATCCGCTTTCTGCCCTGGTCGTGATATTGCTGAAAACGTGCTCTTGGCGCAAGAAATGATTGCCTCCATTGACAAGAGGGCACGGGGAAATAACTGCATCTTCAAGCTGGACATGATGAAGGCTTTTGATAGGGTGTCATGGTGGTTCCTACGGCAGCTACTTTGCAAGTTTGGTTTTGACTACCGATTCATTTTGCCTATTTTAAATAACCTCTCCCACAGCTGGTTCTCTGTGTTGGTCAATGGCAGGTCCAAAGGTTTTTTCCAGGCCTCCCGTGGGATTAAGCAAGGCGATCCTCTGTCCCCCCTCCTCTTCATTCTGGCATCTGAGGCTCTAAGTAGGGGACTGAATGCACAGGTCGAGGGGGGCAGAGTGGTTCCCTATGCAACGTCACGTGGTTGCGTTCGGGTCACTCACTTGTCCTTTGCTGACGACATCATCATTTTTTCGCGCGGAGATAGAAGGTTGGTCGGGAATTTGGTTCGGTTCTTAAATTTATACCAAACTGCAACAGGCCAGCGGATTAACAATCACAAGAGTTTATTCATAGCATCGAGGCGGTGTGGAACTGGCCAGATTCGTCGAATTCAACAGATGACTGGTTTCAGGCATGGAACTCTGCCGCTTCCTTATTTGGGATGCAACCTATATGCAGGACGTAGGAAAAAAGAATACTTCCAATTTCTAATCGATAAATTCATTGCTAAACTTGCGGGCTGGCAGAAAAAGATCCTCTCCCAGGGGGGGCGACTCATACTTATTAAGCATGTGCTCTCTGCCATACCTACGCACGTGTTAGCCGTCATGGACCCGCCATCCGGGGTGCTAAAGGAGCTGGAACGCCTTATGGCCAATTTTTTCTGGGGGCAGACGGAGCTGGGCCCTAAACATCATTGGCGTTCCTGGAAAAACCTATGTTATCCAGTGGAGGAGGATGGCCTTGGCATACGTTCTTTTAAAAGCATACAAGGGGCTTTCAGCTGCAAACTGTGGTGGCAGTTCCGCCATTCTTCCTCCTTGTGGGCACTATTCATGCGATCCCGTTATAGTGAGGACAATGGGGTAGTCTGTGGAGCATCCAGAGTCTGGCGACGAATGCTGTCCGTTTCTGATATGGTGACGCAGTCCACCCGCTTAATTGAGTTAGACGACAGAGCTAGACCAGCTTGGACCCTCACATCTTCTGGCGATTTCACCATTTCTTTAGCTTGGGACGCTTTGCGGCCCAAAAGAGCTTGCCTTGGATCTAGGAAGTGTGTATGGAGTGCCAGTGCTCCTTGCAAGATTGCTGTCTTTATGTGGAAGCTGCTCAATCGGTATCTCCCTTTCCCTGATGCCCTTCAGCGGTTTGGCCTCCAACTCCCCTCAAAGTGCTCGTTTTGCTTGAATGGAGAGTCTCAAGATCACGTCTTCTCGGAATGCGTTCTAGCATCTCAGGTTTGGAGTTTTTTCGCCAGGGCCATGTGGGTTCCTCAGTCGCCTACGGCCGACACTATCTCCCGTTTACAGCAATGGTGGCTATGTCATCCTCCAGGCTCTGCACGGGGTAAGCTGTGCAAGGTATTGCCGTCGCTAATCTGTTGGGGCCTTTGGAAAGCTAGGAACATGGCGGTGTTTGAGGGCGTTGTTTTAACCCCAACTCAGGTTTGCTGGAATATTCAAACGCTGCTGCATCACTTGTCCCAGGTCCGGCCTTTCGCTCGAGTGACGCAGGATGACGGGGAGCTGGTCCGCTCGGGCTTGTTTCTCCGACTGACGTCACCGAAGCGGATGGCCCCACGCTGGGTCCTTTGGGAATCACCACCTGAGGGGTTTGTAAAATTGAATGTTGATGGCTCATCTCTAGGGAATCCAGGCTCATCTGGTGCGGGAGGTGTGTTTCGTGACTCGGGGGGTAATGTCCTCCGTGGTTTCTCCTATTTTTTGGGCTCAAGGACAAACATGGAAGCGGAGGCCTCGGCATTACTGGAGGGTATGTTGCTCTCCACAGGTTACCACTCTCTGCAAGTTGAAATGGACTCTCAGGTTCTGATGGCTATGGTGAATGACAATGGACGAGTACCTTGGAAGCTATGGAAGACTATCTCACGCATCCAAGCCTTAGCGCTGGGTCGCCAGGTTACCTTCTCTCATGTCTATCGGGAGGCAAACGGGGTGGCTGACGCCCTGGCAAATCTAGCAAGTTCCACGGGTGTCGATCACAGCTTTGGGGCCTCCACCCTCCCGGACTACATACAGGGGCTAGCCCGCCTAGATAAGATGCGAATGCCTTATGTACGGTTGTCTTAGCCCTTCTGGCGAACATCTCAAAACAGAACATCTCTTGTGTCTATTTTTGAATAAATTTGGGAGTGGCGTCCCCCCTCGTGTTCGAGGTTAGCCGGATTAAAAAAAAAAAAAAAAAAAAAAAAAAAAAAGGGTTTTTGCTTCTAATCACTAACTTATTATTATCACTTCTAATTATATAATATTTCCTCATCCAAAAGTCACTCTTACCTACCAAATTTGATCCTCACTCCGTACCGAATAGACACACTACGCAAAAACGTGTAAACCCTAATTCACTCTAACTTGAAAACGGACAACGAAACCCTTACTTCTATATCCATTTACACTTATTATAGGGTGATTGGGTAGTAGGGCCATAATAAATGAATAATTCCTAAATATAAGGGCAATTTTAAGAAAAATATAAGGAATTTTACGAGTCCTCACACTCTCTCTCCCTTACAAGAATTTCGTCCACGAAATTCATCCATGCACTCCTAAATAACGTAGGGTATTTTCTTGTATTTTCATTTCTAGCTCTTAGGTCTCACTATAGCCAAAACTTAGTTAAACAATAGAAATCAAGAATCGTACCTTCTACTATCTCTGATGGTTCAGGTAATGCCTGTTGGTCCAAGGCGTACACTCTAGCTGGCACTCTTGGCTTAGTTTCTCCTACATTTGCTTGTTCAGGGTTTAGGTGTGACCTACGGGGACAAGTTGCAAGCTGGTGCTCGGCACTACCACACCATAAACATTTTCCTGCCTTTCGCCAACAATCATTCTCCGTATGATTGGCCTTCCCACAGTACCCAGAAGATACTCGAGTTTGACATCCTTATAAGGCACCTCTTGCTTGCTCCCTGCCACGCGAGGCTCCTCTTGGAGTAATTTTCTTAGATTTCCCTGACACTTCCTCACCACCATCTCCTCGACCCATCTTAGAGGGTGGCATATCTAAATCACCTTGTCCTTGCCCTTGACTTCCACCAGGCGCACCTCTCCTTTTTGCATGAAAAGCTCTCACTTGTGCCCTAGCAATTTCTATTCGTTGGGCCTTCTCCAAAACATCCGTAAACGTATTAATCTAGGCCGCCGCCAAGGCCTCTTGTATTTCCACATTGAGCCCTTGCACAAACCTCCTTATCCTTCTTTGTTCCGTGGCTATCAATTCAGGAGCAAATTTTGACAACTTCGTAAATTGGGTTTCATACTCAGCTATACTCAAAGTTCCCTGACGGAGCATAATAAAATCATCTTCTCTTTTCTCCTGGACAATGGGTGGGAGGTATTTCTCGTTAAACTCCCGTACAAAGTTCACCCAAGTCCATGCAGTACCCTCTCTTTCCCATTTAGCCCTAATTACGTTCCACCAAGCCCTGGCTGGACCTTCGAACTGGAAAACAACGAATTGTACTTGCCTATCCTCTGCGTAGTTTAAAGCGGCAAAGATGTTGATCATGGCCTCTAGCCATCTCTCGGCTCCCTCCGGGTCTGGTCCTCCCAAGAACTTAGGTGGAGAGAACTTCTGGAATCTCTCTAAGGCCCTATCCTGTCCCATATCGGGATCCCTAGGTTTTTTTACAGGGGCTTGACCCTGTTGTTCCACTAAACGGGCCAGAATATTAGTCATTTGTTGGATTGCAGTTGCCACTTGATCTCTCCCTACAACCTGGGGTCCAGGTTGTGGCTCAATCGTTGCCTCTCTCTTCTCTCTCGATTCTTGCACCGGTTCCTGTGCTTGTCTGCCCCCACGGCCACGACTAGGACTGCGTCCTCGGTTAGTTCCCCTAGCTTGACTTCTTCTACCCTCCATGTTTCACGGCTAATCAACTATAGCAATATAGCCAACTAATCAATGATACAAGATAAGTATAAACAGAATAAAATGAGGCTCAAATAAACCTTTCCAAATCATAAAACAGGGGTAATGCAACATATTCAATCAAAACAAGTCACATAACCCATAGGACATTAACCCTAGGTATTGCTCAGGCACTACACTTAATCAAAATGTGAAGCACGTGAATAATAAGGATCCCAAATCCCACGAATATCTTCAATATATTTCAAGTCCAGACTATTCGCATTCCCCGTGCCTTTGCTTTCGCCATCCAAACTTTTCCTAATATTACTCAAGATCTCAACTTATCGTAAAGGTATCACTCTTTGGTACTCGGGGACAAGAATCCGAAAATATGATAATTCACCACTCAAGCTGGCCAGGCTCAAGAGCAAATCACCCATATTAGAGATTCCTACCCAACACACATATCTAAGATCCCCAACAATAGACAATTGTTCCACACTTAACAAGTCAATCCCCACAGTCCGAGAACCTTCTCCCGGTACGAGTTCAATAGGAGCTCTGATACCATCTGTGACGGCCCCACCTCCCCCTAGGCGTAGCCTAGGAATTAGCAGACCGCCTGCCCAACTCTTGCCAGGACTCACTCACTCGCATCAATTAAAATAAGGTGCAAACTCAATAATAAACGAAATAACGGTTCTCAAGTTTGAAACATACGAATACATTCAATTCTATCTCAACCATCCATACAGTCCCAAATACATCAAAAGATTTAAGTTCTCAGTACATTCAACCCTAATCGAGCGACTGGTGCGAGTACAATTACAAAATTCAAAACAACTAGACTACGCTAGTCTGTACACGTCTCACGCCTCGCTAGTACCCCCTGTAAGGAAAATCAATGGAGTGGAATGAGCTAAAAGCCCAACGAGGTTCCAAATAGCAAATTGACCATTATTTATAAGTACAAGTTTTTGATATAGCAAAGTAACGAGCATGAAGAGTTCATAAAAGTGAGCAATAACCCTTCAAGTAGCAATCTCAAAATGAGCGAGTGTAAATGTTTTTCAGAAGAATCAATAATCCAATAAGCAATAATCATTTCAAAATATAAGGATACGGAAGGCTCTCAGGAGCCAAATTCCAAGTGCATCACCAGAGCTTGATCAAGTAATAGTTAACACTCTGTCAACCTTCAAGTAAGTAACCAATACAATGGAGCACCACTTACACTACTCTCCGTCCACCATTCAAACCCCCTACTGGGCCCAAAATCCTCAATAAACACGGGTGGTAATACTCGAGTATACCGATTAGTCGAGGAGATATCACTCCACTCGACAAACAAGAGACCCAGGGTTCGTTACCCAATCGACCAAGCCCTTGCCGGCTCGACTCGAGTAACTTGCCGCAGGGTTTCTGAAATTCCAGGAAGTGCGCACAACATAAACAAGTATATCAAATCATTCTCAACAATAAACAAGTATATATCAAATAAGGGCAAGTGCGATAAAGTATACTCTTGCCCGATCAAACCAATCATATATCATTTAACCATATTGATCTAGTATTGGAAACAAGTGTCCAGTTCAATCAGGTATTTGGAAGCACTCACCAAAATGAAGTGCCCCTAGTAATCACGTCTGGGTTATACTCCGGGTTCGGAGTCCAAATCTGTGATAAAACTTTGTTTCAGAACTTTAAAAATCGACTAAGGTTCGAAACGTAGACGTTTCGTTCAATAAGAATCAACACATGGAAATTCACCTGTAGAATATTCGTGAAACACTCGCTCAGTTTTCAAACTATATAACTTTGTAACATTTATACTTGGAAATGGCATTTGAGTCGAAAGTACAAGGAAAACGTATTTCTTGTAGTCATGGTTGTATTTCTCAAGGGTACAAGTTCGGCCAAATCCTTACTTATATACCTCGGAAAAAGAAGACGTAAATATCCTAGATAGTTCAAGTGGTAATCACTCTTAATCCTTACTCCAATTGCAAGTATATTTCTCTAGTCCTTGAGCGTAAATTTGGGCAGCATGCTCTTTGTATTTACCAATTTTTCTAGCCATTTGCGGCTTCATTATTTTCCTCAATCAAATCCAAAGTTACACACAACACAAACTCATTTCAACAGCCGTTCAATAGGCTCAAGGTAATACAAGTACAAAAATCAAGCTAACGACATGTGCGGAAATGAAGTTTAACAAAAGACAGATTTGACGTGTTTTTGCGTAACGGACACAAACGAAGCTACGTCTATCGGATTGAGGTGTAAATTATACCATTTCGAAGCTAAGACAAAGGGATACAATTTTGATGAAGATCACTTAGTCCAATTTCCAGTGTAACCCAGTCAAATTCCCAATTCACAGAACCAAATCCCAACTAACCTGCCAGTTAACCGTACTACATCCAAATGGCCATATCTCAAGCTACCAAAGTCCGTTTAAGGGGTTTTTAGAGTCGTTGAAAAGATAAGACAAAGTACTAAAACTTTCATGTTTTGACTAAAAGCTAGTTCAGTACGTATCCAGGTGAACAAACGCAACCAACTTGGTGTACTGTCGAAACTATCCACTGATTTTACTCCTAGGGCAGTCAGGGTATTTTCATCTTTTCACAGGCTACGTTGCTCCGATTGAGCTGAAATTTTGTAGGAAACTACAAAATGTCATTCTATACAACTTTCATGTTTTCTACTAAGACTAGTTCGGCCTCTAACATGATGAAATAGAATCGGACAGAACTGAGCTAAATTTTCCAGAAATCTGGAATTTTTGTTATTTCAAGCTATAATTCATATTTTCACCTTGAAACTACCACTACTATTACTTTACAAGATCATATACCACATATATGCATCATACAACTCCTAACCCCCAAGAAACCCTAACTCAAAAGTCATCCATCTAATCATCAAAATCACTTGAAACAAGCATCACAAGCACAATACTACCATTAATACCCAACTAATTAATCATGATTAATGGAGAAAGAAAGGTTGATCAGCCATTATACCTCAAGACAAGAGCTTTCTAGGATGATCCTTCACCTCTCCTTGAAATTTTTGGTTCCCTAGCTTCCCAAGCTTCCAAACTAGGAATTAATCGGTTTAGTTTTTCTTGGTTGCACTCAAAAGGTTAGATTCAAGGTAGAAGATTGAAACTCTCTTCAGTCTCTTGCTCCTTCTTTCACTCGGCCAAAAATAGAAAGAAATGAGGGAAAATGGGCTGAAATAAGGGATAAGAAGGCAAGACAAGAGGTTGGTCAAGGAACCATAGATGGTTGACACTTGTCACCACTAAAGCCATCCAAGTTTTGCTTTCTTTTTCCTTGCATTTTGGCCACAATTTTCGGCCATATGGCTGAGGATGAGGGTGGAGATATTTCACAAAAATATCAAGGGTATGTGGTGGTAGGGAAATGGTGGTCAAGTGGTGGGTTCAATCGGTAGTGATCGATATTCGTCGGTTCGAGCTGATTTTTCTTAAATCACGTATACTAGGGTTTTTGCCTTCTAATCACTAACTTATTATTATCACTTCAAATTATATAATATTTCCTCATCCAAAAGTCACTCTTGCCTACCAAATTTGATCCTCACTCCGTACCGAATAGTCACTCTACGAAAAAACGTGTAAACCCTAATTCACTCTAACTTGAAAACGGACAACAAAACCCTTACTTCTATATCCATTTACACATATTGTAGGGTGATTGGGTAGTAGGGCCATAATAAATGAATAATTCCTAAATATAAGGGCAATTTTAAGAAAAATATAAGGAATTTTACGGGTCCTCACACTCTCTCCCCCTTAAAAGAATTTCGTTCTCGAAATTCATCCATGCACTCCTAAATAACGTAGGGTATTTTCTTGTATTTTCATTTCTAACTCTTAGGTCTCACTATAGCCAAACCTTAGTTAAACAATAGAAATCACGAATCGTACCTTCTACTATCTCTGATGGTTCAGGTAATGCCTGTTGGTCCAAGGCGTACACTCTAGCTGGCACTCTTGGCTTAGTCCCTCCTACATTTGCTTGTTCAGGGTTTAGGTGTGACCTACGGGGACAAGTTGCAAGCTGGTGCTCGACACTACCACACCATAAACATTTTCCCGCCTTTCACCAACAATCATTCTCCGTATGATTGGCCTTTCCACAGTACCCACAAGATACTCGAGTTTGACCTCCTTGTAAGGCACCTCTTGCTTGCTCCCTGCCACGCGAGGCTCCTCTTGGAGTAATTTCCTTAGATGTCCCTGACACTTTCTCACCACCATCTCCTCGACCCATCTTAGAGGGTGGCATATCTAAATCACCTTGTCCTTGCCCTTGACTTCCACCAGGCGCACCTCTCCTTTTTGCATGAAAAGCTCTCACTTGTGCCCTAGCAATTTTTATTCGTTGGGCCTTCTCCAAAACCTCCGTAAACGTATTAACCTAGGCCGCCGCCAAGGCATCTTGTATTTCCACATTGAGCCCTTGCACAAACCTCCTTATCCTTCTTTGTTCCGTGGCTATCAATTCAGGAGCAAATTTTGACAACTTCGTAAATTGGGTTTCATACTCAGCTATACTCAAAGTTCCCTGACGGAGCATAATAAAATCATCTTCTCTTTTCTCCTGGACAATGGGTGGGAGGTATTTCTCGTTAAACTCCCGTACAAAGTTCACCCAAGTCCATGCAGTACCCTCTCTTTCCCATTTAGCCCTAATTACGTTCCACCAAGCCCTGGCTGGACCTTCGAACTGGAAAACAACGAATTGTACTTGCCTATCCTCTGCGTAGTTTAAAGCGGCAAAGATGTTGATCATGGCCTCTAGCCATCTCTCGGCTCCCTCCGGGTCTGGTCCTCCCAAGAACTTAGGTGGAGAGAACTTCTGGAATCTCTCTAAGGCCCTATCCTGTCCCATATCGGGATCCCTAGGTTGATTTACAGGGGCTTGACCCTGTTGTTCCACTAAACGGGCCAGAATATTAGTCATTTGTTGGATTGCAGTTGCCACTTGATCTCCCCTACAACCTGGGGTCCAGGTTGTGGCTCAATCGTTGCCTCTCTCTTCTCTCTCGATTCTTGCACCGGTTCCTGTGCTTGTCTGCCCCCACGGCCACGACTAGGACTGCGTCCTCGGTTAGTTCCCCTAGCTTGACTTCTTCTACCCTCCATGTTTCACGGCTAATCAACTATAGCAATATAGCCAACTAATCAATGATACAAGATAAGTATAAACAGAATAAAATGAGACTCAAATAAACCTTTCCAAATCATAAAACAGGGGTAATGCAACACATTCAATCAAAACAAGTCACATAACCTATAGGACATTAACCCTAGGTATTGCTCAGGCACTACACTTAATCAAAACGGGAAGCACATGAATAATAAGGATCCCAAATCCCACGAACATCTTCAATATATTTCAAGTCCAGACTATTCGCATTCCCCGTGCCTTTGCTTTTGCCATCCAAACTTATCCTAATATTACTCAAGATCTCAACTTATCGTAAAGGTATCACTCTTTGGTACTCGGGGACAAGAATCCGAAAATATGATAATTCACCACTCAAGCTGGCCAGGCTCAAGAGCAAATCACCCATATTAGAGATTCCTACCCAACACACATATCTAAGATCCCCAACAATAGGCAATTGTTCCACACTTAACAAGTCAATCCCCACAGTCCGAGAACATTCTCCCGGTACGAGTTCAATAGGAGCTCTGATACCATCTGTGACGGCCCCACCTCCCCCTAGGCGTACCCTAGGGTTTAGCGGACCGCCTGCCCAACTCTCGCCAGGACTCACTCACATCAATTAAAATAAGGTGCAACCTCAATAATAAACGAAATAACGGTTCCCAAGTTTGGAACATAAGAATACATTCATTTCTATCTCAACCATCCATACAGTCCCAAATATATCAAAAGATTTAAGTTCTCAGTACATTCAACCCTAATCGAGCGACTGGTGCGAGTACAATTATAAAATTCAAAACAACTAGACTACGTTAGTCTGTACACGTCTCATGCCTCGCTTGTACCCCCTGTAAGGAAAATAAATGGAGTGGAATGAGCTAAAAGCCCAACGAGGTTCCAAATAGCAAATTGACCATTATTTATAAGTACAATTTTTTGATATAGCAAAGTTACGAGCATGAAGAGTTCATAAAAGTGAGCAATAACCCTTCAAGTAGCAATCTCAAAATGAGCGAGTGTAAAAATTTTTCAGAAGAATCAATAATCCAATAAGCAATAATCATTCCAAAATATAAGGATATGGAAGGTTCTCAGGAGCCAAATTTCCAGTGCATCACCAGAGCTTGATCAAGTAATAGTTGACACTCCGTCAACCTTCAAGTAAATAATCAATCCAGTAGAGCACCACTTACACTACTCAACGTCCACCATTCAAACCCCCTACTGGGCCCAAAATTCTCAATAAACACGGGTGGTAATACTCGAGTATACCGATTAGTCGAGGAGATATCACTCCACTCGACAAACAAGAGACCCGGGGTTCATTACCCAATCGATCAAGCCCTTGTCGGCTCGACTCGAGTAACTTGCCGCAGGGTTTCTGGACTTCCAGGAAGTGCTCACAACATAAACAAGTGTATCAAATCATTTTCAACAATAAACAAGTATATATCAAATAAGGGCAAGTGCGATAAAATACACTCTTGCCCGATCAAACCAGTCATATATCATTCAACCATATTGATCAAGTATTGGAAACAAGTGTCCAGTTCAATCAGGTATTTGGAAGCACTCACCAAAATGAAGTGCCCCTAGTAATCACGTCTGGGTTATACTCCGGGTTCGGAGTCCAAATCTGCGATAAGACTATGGCTGCGTTTGGTTCCACTGTTTTTACCAAAAACAGTTTTGTAGTCAATATACAAACGATGGTCAACAGGTTGTATTTAAAATGCTACAGTCCCGCTAATCCATACGGTACCGTTTAGCAGCCCAAAATGTTAAAACAAGTCCCGTTCCTCCAATCACCTCACCTACAACTTTCCCTTCTTCACTTTCCTCTTCACTACAGCAACAACCGAGGACCGCATTCGGACACAAATCACCTCCAGTTAAGAGCTCATATGCTTCTAATCCGTGGATGTTTGGTGGCGCGCAGCTAGAACAAGTTGGAACCTAGCTTGTCCAAGAGCATTTACAGCTTATCGAAGGCTGTTTTTGCAAACCAGTGACCAAGGAGCTGAGTATCCGCAACGCAAAAAGGAACGAGAAGCGACAGGAACTTCTATCAGAAGTACCGAACTAGCGTAATCAGTGCTTGGCCATCAGCTTGGATTTGGCGTTTCGATCGCGATTCTACTTGCTCAGCGAAGGAGAGTGAAGTTTCCGCCGCTGCTCAGTTGTTGCGCCGTTGAGGTTGGTTGACCTGTTCACTTGATTGGGCCCTAATTAATTTGAACTGTTCACTTAATAGGGCTACAGTACTTAAATCAATTTTGAAACCGGCATGTTTTGGGGGCTCTGAACTACCATTGTGGTGATAGTATATGGTAGAGACAGAATGGAATACCTATTTTGAAACCGGCTTCGTTTAATCTCCCCAAATCTACGGTAATTTTGGTAGTAATTTTCTTCAGTTCCGGTTTGGAACTGATTTTTGCAATTCACACTGGCATCTTCACCATTTATTTGCTTTCAATTCTCTTCCCCGCATATACTTTTTGAGAATGCCCAATTAGTCAGGACACAGGGGACGTATACCCACGTATCCCAGAAAAAAATATTTAGCTTGTCTGCACTTGCCCATTTCTAGTGCGCATAGGAGATATTTTAGCAGCAACTCATGGTATATATGCATCGTGTTAACTAAATGAATATCAACCTAATTTTCTAAGTATTAGATAGTTGATAAGTTTGTGAGCTGTTAGCTTAAATTGATCCGTATATTAATGCCTGTTATCTGTGAATAGGGTATTTGTTCCTACACTTTAATTTTGTGTAAGAAATTTGATCAGTTGGGAGATTTACATATTAAGCACCACTGCTATTTTTCTTGAGTTATTGCAATTGGATTACTGAAATTATATGGCCCCTGTGATATGCTGGGCCAAGCTGGTGGAATATCGATTATTTACAGCGGCTGTTGTTGTTGTACTTGAGCTGCCTTTCTTAATTAGTGAAGTTTTATTGGGTGGGCTCGCGAAATTTTAATTAGTCCTACGCAGCGGTTGCAAATTGAGGACCTTTTAGCTGTGACTCATTTGGTTTTGAATGCAACATAAGCTGGCCTTATTCGAAACTTGGCTCTAGTTCTTATGTGAAGCTGTTTTGGACCTGTGAGAGTTTTGTCCCATAATATGATAACCTGACCTGAATTTCACTTTCTATTTTGGAACTGTTTTATTTGCTTGGTACATTAAAATGGATGATATTTTACAGCTTTGCAAACGACTAGGGGTGCTATCCGTTGTTCTTTATATTCGGCTACGGGAGAAAACGATTTGCGTCTTTGTATAACAAACTACTTCAAGGTGAGTTATAACTGACTAGGTGAAAAATTTCTGTAGATGCTGTCCCAATATTGGCTTAGATTGTATCTAATTTCCCGTTTAAGGCGACCCTAAGCCTGTTTTCTGGTTTTGACTTTCCTAAAGAAAACAAAGATGCCCAAACCAAAAGGTCCTAAGGAACGTATCAATTTCACGCCGAAGATGGAAACTGCCATTGCTGAACAGCTTCTGAACATGCATAGGAATGGGGAAATATCATCACAGACCATCGGGAGCCACGTTGTCCCTCAGATTACTAGGATGCTCACTGAGACTTTCGGGGTTTCATTCCCCCGCGATACTATTCGGTCGAAGTACTATGCGCTTCAGAACTTAACTAGGCTTTACATTTCGTTCAAGAAGCGTGGCACTGGTATGGGCTGGGACTCAACCAACTTCACCTTCATGATGGATGATGAGCGATGGAGTCATCTACTTCAGGTATAATACTTAGTCCTATCCTTTAGCTTATACGCTGTTATCGTTATATATTTTCTTTTATAAGCTTGGTTTATAGAATTTTGGTAGGTTTTTTGACCATTATTAGTTGTATGTATTGTTCAGCTGTGGAATTTGCCTTATTTATTTGTAAAAGTTGTTTGTTCCTAACAGCTGTTGTGTTAAATTGTTAATTGGGCTTTTGCTTATTTTTAAAACCTGTTTTCTTCTTTTGTAGGTCAACCAGGGATACAATAGATTTAGGAACCGGTGTTGTCTGGTCTTCCATTTGCTTGAAGAAGTCTTCATGAATCAGGGGGCTACTGGGGATTTTAGCGCCGGCTTTGGAGTATCGCCCCTCAATTCGGGCGATGAATTGGAAATGGAACACGCTGCGAGCAGAGGTAGGGGCAAGGGGGTTGTGGATGTCGATTCATCAGATGGAGGAGATGCCGTTCCTGTGACCCGGAAAGGGAAAGAGAAGGTTAAGAAGGGCAAAGGAAAGCGCAAATCGGGGGACATGTCAACTGAGTCATTCTTTGCGCCGTCCTCCCCCCAATTCCAGAAATACGTCCGGGTTTTAGACAGCATCGAGACACGATTGAGCGGTAAAGGGAGCTCTGGGATCTCCGGTTCGGTCTCTTCTCCTGCTAAGAGCAAACAGGCTCCAGTTGATGAAGACGAGGAGCTGGTGGCTGCTTTGGCCACTTTGAGCAGTCTGAATTTGGACCGAAGTGTGCGCTTCCAGATGGCTGATCTGCTAAGGAATCGGCATGAGCGTCTCATTTGGTTCTTATGCGCGGACGACGAGGACCGCCTTGCCTTTGTCAGACATCGAGGCTTCCTCCCCCCCCCCTTAGCATGTCGTTCAATCCAGCCCAAAACTATTGCGGCAGCCTTCGTCTTAGTTTTCCCCATGCCTTAAATGGATTTGATCTATTCGTTTGGATTTATGTACTTGGAGTTGACATTGGCCTGTGTTATTCATTTCTTTACTGTACCGTGGACCCAATTTAGTTTTTTTTTTCTTGTGAGATGAAGTTGAGGTTACAAAAATTTCGGATAATTTATTTGGTTGCGTTTATAAATGTTGGTTGAATTGTTTACTATATATTATTTGTTGGGAATGGTGCACGGATTTTCATTTTGTGTGACAGGAGTTGCCGCTACATTTTTTTGTGAGCCGATGGTCATCTTTGTTTGTATATTTTTTAACATTTGGAGCTGGTTCAGGTTATTTCTGAATACCATCTGCATGTTCAGGGACCATCGTGTGTTAAATAATTTGAGTGTGCTTCTCAATATTGGTTGCAGTAGTGCTTCTCAGTATTGGTTGTTAGGAAATAGTGCAATGCCGTATATATTAGGGAGCCATGTTCCTAAATTAATTTTATTGGCATCATTTAATATCTATTCTTTGGGTTTTTCTGTTATCACATTCACACCGGGGCCTGTTATCATTTTATCCTTGTGCCATTCAGGGAATGTTTACATAATTTACTTGTGCTGGGGATAGCAATATTGGCTGATGTTCACTAAATATCAATTGTGGCCCCGTAAAAGTGCAATGGCTAATATTTTGTGTACTCATAGTTGCCATATAAATTGGCAGGTTTTCGTGTTTTCTAGTATTAATTACTCACAGTTATTTTCTCTAGCTAGGTTAATGTCTGCTTAAACTCCTTATTCAGTTATTTTCAAAATAATATTTGAACTTGTTTGCTACACACTGTACGATATTTACTTATTCAACTTGTGAGTCTTTATATGAAATGGTTGAACTTGTTTAATTATTTCACCTGTGTACAAGGATAGTTGACATTTTTTGGATCCATTATATTATTGGCGTTCCCCAAATGTGCCTGTGAGTGTTTATAATTATTAAGTGAACTTATATATAAAATAAACTTGTTAGGAGATTTACTTATTGCACTTTTGACACTTTGTAATAAATGGTTGAACTTGTTTAATTATTTCACTTGTTTAATCTATGATTAAGAATATTTCAGGTTATTTTAGGCATAGGGTTTTGTCTATTTTTTTCTTCATATTGAGGATATTGCTATTAATTTATTTGTGAGTGTTTATAATAATGGGTTGAACTTATTTAGTAGAATTTGTTGGGGATTTCAGCAATTGACTCAATTGGTTTACATGGATATCAACCTTTAAATGAGGTTGTGAGTTAACATACGAGGAATTATGTGCTTATTTCCTCTTTTAGTATTCATAGTTACACCGTTTTTGCATTATATTGAGGATATCAACCTAATGTTTTCGTGTTATTACACATATATAATGCTTGGATGTTTGTTTCTTTATAATTATTTCTTGGAATTTGTATCAATTGAGGTTATTATTTCTTGGTTGATAATATTTCACTTGTACTACTAGAATAGGGTTTAATGTTCTTCAATCACTTGGCCAATTTCAGAGTTCAAAGTTGTTGCTGTGCGAAGATGGACAACGATGGGCACATTCAAGGAGGTCAACTGGATGACGAGCTAGATGATGAGGAGCTCGACAACATCCTTATGTACGTCGTATTATTGGGTTTCATGTTCTTTTTCCAGGATACACATCAGCAGGTCCCAAGAAGACGAAGAGTACGAGATAGCGCGCTGTCAGGGAGAGATTATGTGGTTGAGATTATTAACGGACATGAAGACCGAATTATTCAGAATATGCGCTTGGATGTTCCTCAATTCCTTTTGTTGTGCGATTTATTGCTTAATCGGGGTTACTGGCATGCATATCCTTCTCAAAGAGTGGGGGTACATGAATCCGTTGCTTTAACCCTAATGTGCCTGAGCCATGATGAGCGGCACCGGGTATTAGCCGAGCGGTTCCAGCACTCAACGGAGACGATTGATCGACACGTTCATCGTGTCTTACGAGCTTTGGTTCGGCTAGGTCGTGATCTCGTTAGGCCAAGAAACGTCGATGACACGCATCCTCGGATCTTGAACAATGGTTTGCTCATGCCGTGGTTCCGAGTATGTATCTCATTTTTAGTTGGACATGCACTTTCATGTAGGTTTCTGCGAGCATGTGAAACTTATAGCCAAACTTATTTCACTTATATAGGATTGTGTGGGAGCTTTAGATGGGACCCACGTATCCGCTTGGTGCAGAGCAGAGGTAAGAGAGAGGTTCAGAAATCGGCATGGCGACTTATCCCAGAATATACTTGCTGCCTGCGATCATGATATGCGGTTTGTCTTTGTTCGGGTCGGCTGGGAGGGTAGTGCTCATGATGCCAGAATTCTCCAAGAGACCTTGCTTGATCCGGCCTCAGGATTTCCAATGCCACCGCAAGGTAATTTAATTGAAATGCCTTTTTAGAATATGTCTGGTAACGAATTACTTTTATAATACAAGGCAGTAGGAAATAGTCTCTTATGTATTTGACAGATTATTTACAGCATTTGTTTCCGTAATAAATGAGTAGGGGCTATAACATGAAACCTATCATTAAATCAACAGGAAAATATTATGCAGTAGATGCTGCCTACAGAAATATGCCGGGGTTTATGGCTCCGTTTAGGGGTGCACGTGGCACACCTCATGAGCGAGCAGCTAAAGCGCTGTTCAATAGGCGACATGCATCAGTTAGGAATATTATTGAGCGTACATTTGGAGTTCTTAAGAAGCGATTTCCAATACTCAAAGGTCCAATGCAGAACTACCTGATAGCAACGCAAAATAATATTGTGCTTCCATGTTGTGCTCTTCACAATTTTATGCGCGATTATGTGCCGAATGATGAGTACTTCAATGAAGAAGCGATCAATGGTGCCTTTGCAGATGCACACATAGCAGGGGAACAAGTGCAGATGGGTCAACCTATCGATATGTCGCAGCAGGGCATAGATAACTGGAATGAAGATCGGCGGGCAATGGCGGCGCACATGTATGTGAATGCTAATAACTAGACTCTAGTGCTTGGCCTAGGACCAAAAGTGTGTTAAATCAGCTTCCGATTTGTACTTAAATGTTTAATTCACGTTCCTGGTGAATGAGGGATTACTTTTAATTTGGCTCCAGTTAATTGTGTTATTGCTTGTCCAGGGATTTGCACATTTGAATTATATTTGCGGACTCATACTTTGCTCTACAACCTCAGTAAGTATTCAGTTTGCCGGTTTAGTTCACGTGAGTTTGTGAATGGTGACGTACGAATAAGTCATGACCGAGTTAAGTTCTAGGCACATTTTTTACAGTGCAAAATTTGGTTGAAACTTTGCCAACTACTTTAGGAAATTGCGGGAGGGGACATAATTTAATGGCCAATATTTTGCAAACATAGCGAACGTATTGGCCAATTACACATTTGGACCCTTAGATCCCCTGTTTTGGGGGTGTTACACATAAACTAGTTTTTGAAATACAATAAAAAATTTTAAAAAGTACTATAAAAGGTAATCAAAAAATTAGTTTTATTTTTTTAAAAAAAATTTTCAAGAATGTATCTCAAAATATTTTCTAAAAACTTTTATATTCTTAAATATTTCAAAATATTTTCCAACATCCAATCCAAAATATGCTCTAAAAACTCTGCTACAGTAAAGTTTTATTTTTAAAAAATCCCACAAAAACAGCTAATCCAAACGAAGCTGTTTTTCAAAAACAGCTCAATCCAAACGCATGTGTTTTTCAAAAAATAAGAGTTTTTCAAAAACAACAATCCAAACGACAATGCGTGTTTTTAAAAAACTGCTACAGTATTGTTTTTCAAAAACACCCCCAAAAACAGGGAATCCAAACGCAGCCTTAGTTTCAGAACTTTAAAAATCGACTAAGATTCGAAACGTAGACGTTTCGTTCAATAAGAATCACGACATGGAAATTCACTTGGAGAATATTCGTGAAACACTCGGTCGCTTTTCAAACTATATATCTTTGTAACATTTATACTTGGAAATGCCATTTGAGTCGAAAGTACAAGGAAAACGTATTTCTAGTAGTCATGGTTGTATTTCTCAAGGGTACAAGTTCGGCCAAATCCTTACTTGTATACCTCGGAAAAAGAAGACTCAAATATCCTAGATAGTTCAAGTGGTAATGTCACGACCCCACCTCCCCCTAAGGCGAACCAGAGGGTTTGGCGGGCCGCCTGCCCGGCTCTCGCCGGGACTCAGTCGTTCACTAAAGTCCTCAATTGAATTACAAGAATAAACCTCAAATATTACAATATAAATCTCATATATTACATCAAATTCCTCAAAAATTACATATCAAAAGCGAAGCGTCCACGCTTCCACTGCGCCACTCTGATCCTTGATACCAACTATTATACAGGAGGAAGTCCAAAGCTAGACTATTACACATCCAATCAATTCTAAACATTCAATACATTCCCAATATGAACGATTACACAAAAGGAAATCCAAGTTCAATCCATACATGATATAATCCATGATAAACACTACAAGCCACTCCTTCGCCTTGAGCCCTGTGGAGGGGAATAAAATATTTTTGGGGTGAGCTAGAAGCTCAGCGAGTAACCAGTAAAATCAGTTATCAAATCAGTTTCACAATCGTTCATTTCAATAATGTCATTTCAATATGGAGTATCAATAATTCAAGAAACATTTACAATGGAAAGCAATAGTAACATTCATGAAAAGGATACGTTCGTTCTCCTGTCATTTCATTTCATTGGGTTTCATTCGTGCATTCATTCACCCCGTCCCTGGCTTTTGGCCAGGCTCCACCAACCTACAAGGTAATACTCGAGTATACCGAAACGTTCACCCAAGTTCCTAGTCGCCCGACCGAGTCCGCTTCTGGCTCGAGACGACCGGTAACAAGGGGCAATGGCCAGTTCAACCCAAAAGGCTTACATTCATGCGCAAGTAGCATTTAATCATTAATCATTGAAAATTTCATATTTATTTAGGGTCGAGTGCGATAAAGTACACACTCGCCTAGAAAACTCGTTTTAACAATCATTGAAAGCAAAATCAATAATAACAAGACACTGATATGCAAGCACGCATGATATGCAAGAAAACAGTTCCAAAAGTAACTTTGAAAACAGTTCAAAAGCAAATAATGCAAGAAATGGTTCATAAATAATTTTAGAAATAGTTTGAGGTCACTCACCTCCACGGCTCTGAAACCATCCATCATATTGCATTACTTCACTCAAGTCCAAGCCCTAAAGCACAAACGCAAAGCAATCAAGCCCATTCCAAATTCGGACAGCATTTCCCCTGAATTTGCTAACTTTTCCAGCCATCACGGCTTCATTATATCCTAAGCCAGTCCCAAAGGTACACACACAACAACAAGTTCATCCAATAGCCATTCAGCAAGCTCCAAGTAGTACTAGTACAAGTCAAGCTAGGGAAAAGTCCGGAAATGAAAGTTTAGCTCAAACCAGAAAAACAGTTTTGACGTCATTTTGCGGTAATGGTACCAAAGGTACTACGAGTATCGGATGGAGGTCCAAGACCCACCGTTTCGAAGCTAAGAACCAGGGCTACAACAATGTAGAAGGCCACTCAGTCCAAATCCTAGCACAACTAGGTAAAATATGCAAAATACCAAACCAGAACCGTAATTGCAGGTTTGCAAATCACACTATACTGT
The DNA here is from genome assembly GCF_003713205.1 of Coffea eugenioides. Classification (NCBI taxonomy): domain Eukaryota; kingdom Viridiplantae; phylum Streptophyta; class Magnoliopsida; order Gentianales; family Rubiaceae; genus Coffea; species Coffea eugenioides. The sequence continues at coordinate 23,238,405 of NC_040044.1, read as the reverse complement.
AATCAGTACAACTCAGTCTAAACAGGTCCAAATGCAGAAATTCCAAAGGCATATGGTAGCTAGGGCATCAATATACATTTCATCAGAAGACCTCAACAACCAAATCCAAAGAAATTCCAGTCAAAACAACCCATTTCAGACGCAGTTCTAACATCCTGATGAACCCAGAACAGCAATAGTAATTTCGGTTTATCTCATTCTACACTACTCCGATTGACCTGAAATTTTGTAGGAACATTTAAAATATCATTCCCTACAACTTTTATGTTTTAAGCCAAGGCCAATTCGGCCTCTATCTAGGACCAAAAATTTCGGACAGAATGAAGAACCAAGAACCCTAATTTTCCAGATTTCTTCCAAAACAGAATTTACTTGCAATCTTCCACTTTTTCCGCCTTCTAGAATCATTATATACCATTTCCAATCATCATAGATAGCCACACAATCATGCTTATATTAAAACAGAAAAATCCCCAAAAATAATAAAACTTCATCATTCAACCAAAACTCAAGATTTAATCCATAAAATTGCATCTCATACAACCTCTAAGCATGATTTAAGCATCAATTAAGGGAGGAGGGTGGTTCTTCACAACTTACCTTGAACACAAGAGAGAGAGAGCTATCGGTCACCTTAACTTTACAAACAACTCCACCAAACAACTCACAAACACTAAGTGAAGAGGTTTTATGGAGTAAAACTAAAATTAAACGGTTAAAAGTGAAGATTAAGCAAGCTTGGAGCAAAGAAATTGGAGAGCTTTTCTTCCCTTATTGCTTGAAGGTGGTCAGCCATATGAAGCTTAGAAATGAAGATATTTTGGGTCATTTTTGGTTATTTAAGTCACTGGTAAGAAAGGTCTTAAGGTAAGCCCAATCAAATGGTGACACTTGTCACCTTTAGGTTTAAAACTTATCTTTTTGTCTCTCCAATACAAATATCTTAACACTTTGTAAAATAATATCACTTAATACAAAAATCCAACAAGTTGTCAAAAATATAATGCATTTACCGCACTTGCGGGTCCCACGTCCAAAATACGCTTTTAATTTCTCAAAAACTAACCGATACTAGAAAAATCATTTTAAAACTATTTTTGCTCATAAACTTTATCTGGGGAATTTTTCTAATCAAGAAAATGTAGAAAAGGCGGGCGATTAAATAAAATAAACCCTAGAAAATTAGAAAATTTCCGGGTTCTCAAACTCTTTTTTTTTCGGGACGTCACAGGTAATCACTCTTAACCCTTACTACAGTTGCAAGTATATTTCTCTAGTCCTCGAGCGTAGATTTGACGTGTTTTTGCGTAACGGACACAACCGAAGCTAAGTCAATCGGATTGAGGTACAACTTATACCGTTTCGAAGCTAAGACAAAAGGATACAATTTTGATGAAGACCACTTAGTCCAATTTCCAGTGTAACCCAGTCAAATTCCCAATTCACAGAACCAAATCCCAACTAACCGGCCAGTTAACCGTACTACCTCCAAATGGCCATATCTCAAGCTACCAAAGTCCGTTTAAGGCGTTGAAAAGCTAAGACAAAGTACTAAAACTTTAATGTTTTGACTAAAAGCTAGTTCAGTACGTATCCAGGTGAACAAACGCAATCAACTTGGTGTACTGTTGAAACTATCCACTGATTTTACTCCTAGGGCAGTCAGGGTATTTTCATATTTTCACAGGTTACGTTGCTCCGATTGAGCTGAAATTTTGTAGGAAACCACAAAATGTCATTCTCTACAACTTTCATGTTTTCTGCTAAGACTAGTTCGGCCTCTAACATGATGAAATAGAATCGGGCAGAACTGAGCTAAATTTTCCAGAAATCTGGAATTTTTGTTATTTCAAGCTATAATTCATATTTTCACCTTGAAACTACAGCTACTATTACCTTTAAAAGATCATATACCACATATATGCATCATACAACTCCTAACCCACAAGAAACCCTAACTCAAACGTCATCCATCTAATCATCAAAATCACTTGAAACAAGCATCACAAGCACAATACTACCATTAATACCCAACTTAATCATGATTAATGGAGAAAGAAAGGTTGATCAGCCATTATACCTCAAGACAAGAGCTTGCTAGGATGATCCTTCACCTCTCCTTGAAATTTTTGGTTCCCTAGCTTCCCAAACTTTCAAACTAGGAATTAATCGGTTTAGTTTTTCTTAGTTGCACTTAAAAGGTTAGATTCAAGGTAGAAGACTGAAACTCTCTTCAGTCTCTTGCTCCTTCTTGCTCTCGGCCAAAAAGAGAAAGAAATGAGGGAAACTGGGCTGAAATAAGGGATAAGAAGGCAAGACAAGAGGTTGGTCAAGGAACCATAGATGGTTGACACTTGTCACCACTAAAGCCATCGAAGTTTTGCTTTCTTTTTCCTTGCATTTTGGCCACAATTTTCGGCCATATGGCTGAGGATGAGGGCGGGGATAATTCGCAAAAATATCAAGGGTATGTGGTGGTAGGGAAGTGGTGGTCAAGTGGTGGGTTCAATCGGTAGTGATCGATATCCGTCGGTTCGAGCCGATTTTTGTGAAATCACGTATACTAGGGTTTTTGCCTTCTAATCACTAACTTATTATTATCACTTCTAATTATATAATATTTCCTCATCCAAAAGTCACTCTTACCTACCAAATTTGATCCTCACTCCGTACCGAATAGTCACACTACGAAAAAACGTGTAAACCCTAATTCACTGTAACTTGAAAACGGACAACGAAACCCTTACTTCTATATCCATTTACACTTATTGTAGGGTGATTGGGTAGTAGGGCCATAATAAATGAATAATTCCTAAATATAAGGGCAATTTTAAGAAAAATATAAGGAATTTTACGGGTTCTCACACTCTCTCCCCCTTAAAAGAATTTTGTTCTCGAAATTCATCCATGCACTCCTAAATAACGTAGGGTATTTTCTTGTATTTTCATTTCTAGCTCTTAGATCTCACTATAGCCAAACCTTAGTTAAACAATAGAAATCACGAATCGTACCTACTACTATCTCTGATGGTTCAGGTAATGCCTGTTGGTCCAAGGCGTACACTCTAGCTGGCACTCTTGGCTTAGTCCATCCTACATTTGCTTGTTCAGGGTTTAGGTGTGACCTACGGGGACAAGTTGCAAGCTGGTGCTCGGCACTACCACACCATAAACATTTTCCCGCCTTTCGCCAACAATCATTCTCCGTATGATTGGCCTTTCCACAGTACCCACAAGGTACTCGAGTTTGACCTCCTTGTAAGGCACCTCCTGCTTTCTCCCTGCCACGCGAGGCTCCTCTTGGAGTAATTTCCTTAGATGTCCCTGACACTTTCTCACCACCATCTCCTCGATCCATCTTAGAGGGTGGCATATCTAAATCACCTTGTCCTTGCCCTTGACTTCCACCAGGCGCACCTCTCCCTTTTGCATGAAAAGCTCTCACTTGTGCCCTAGCAATTTCTATTCGTTGGGCCTTCTCCAAAACCTCCGTAAACGTATTAATTTGGGCCGCCGCCAAGGCCTCTTGTATTTTCACATTGAGCCCTTGCACAAACCTCCTTATCCTTCTTTGTTCCGTGGCTATCAATTCAGGAGCAAATTTTGACAACTTCGTAAATTGGGTTTCATACTCAGCTATACTCAAAGTTCCCTGACGGAGCTTAATAAAATCATCTTCTCCTTTCTCCTAGACAATAGGTGGGAGGTATTTCTCGTTAAACTCCCGTACAAAGTTCACCCAAGTCCATGCAGTACTCTCTCTTTCCCATTTAGCCCTAATTAGGTTCCACCAATCCCTGGCTGGACCTTCGAACTGGAAAATAACGAATTGTACTTGCCTATCCTCTGCATAGTTTAAAGTGGCAAAGATGTTGATCATGGCCTCTAGCCATCTCTCGGCTCCCTCCGGGTCTGGTCCTCCCAAGAACTTAGGTGGAGAGAACTTCTGGAATCCCTCAAAGGCCCTATCCTGTCCCATATTGAGATCCCTAGGTTGATTTACAGGGGCTTGTCCCTGTTGTTCCACTAAACGGGCCAGAATATTAGTCATTTGTTGGATTGCAGTTGCCACTTGATCTCCCTCTACAACCTGGGGTCCAGGTTGTGGCTCAATCGTTGCCTCTCTCTTCTCTCTCGATTCTTGCACCGGTTCCTGTGCTTGTCTGCCCCCACGGCCACGACTAGGACTGCGTCCTCGGTTAGTTCCCCTGGCTTGACTTCTTCTACCCTCCATGTTTCGCGGCTAATCAACTATAGCAATATAGCCAACTAATCAATGATACAAGATAAGTATAAACAGAATAAAATGAGGCTCAAATAAACCTTTCCAAATCATAAAACAGGGGTAATGCAACACATTCAATCAAAATAAGTCACATAACCTATAGGACATTAACCCTAGGTATTGCTCAGGCACTACACTTAATCAAAACGTGAAGCACGTGAATAATAAGGATCCCAAATCCCACGAATATCTTCAATATATTTCAAGTCCAGACTATTCGCATTCCCCGTGCCTTTGCTTTCGCCATCCAAACTTATCCTAATATTACTCAAGATCTCAACTTATCGTAAAGGTATCACTCTTTGGTACTCGGGGACAAGAATCCAAAAATATGATAATTCACCACTCAAGCTGGCCAGGCTCATGAGCAAATCACACATATTAGAGATTCCTACCTAACATACATATCTAAGGTCCCCAACAATAGACAATTGTTCCACACTTAACAAGCCAATCCCCACAGTCTGAGAACCTTCTCCCGGTACGAGCTCAATAGGAGCTCTGATACCATCTGTGACGGCCCCACCTCCCCCTAGGCGTACCCTAGGGTTTAGCGGACCGCCTGCCCAACTCTCGCCAGGACTCACTCACTCGCATCAATTAAAATAATGTGCAACCTCAATAATAAACGAAATAACGGTTCCCAAGTTTGGAACATACGAATGCATTCATTTCTATCTCAACCATCCATACAGTCCCAAATATATCAAAAGATTTAAGTTCTCAGTACATTCAACCCTAATCGAGCGACTGGTGCGAGTACAATTACAAAATTCAAAACAACTAGACTACGTTAGTCTGTACACGTCTCACTCCTCGCTCGTAGCTCCTGTAAGGAAAATAAATGGAGTGGAATGAGCTAAAAGCCCAGCGAGGTTCCAAATAGCAAATTGACCATTATTTATAAGTACAAGTTTTTGATATAGCAAAGTAAAGAGCATGAAGAGTTCATAAAAGTGAGCAATAACCCTTCAAGTAGCAATCTCAAAATGAGCGAGTGTAAAAGTTTTTCAGAAGAATCAATAATCCAATAAGCAATAATCATTCCAAAATATAACGATACGGAAGGCTCTCAGGAGCCAAATTCCCAGTGCATCACCAGAGCTTGATCAAGTAATAGTTGACACTCCGTCAACCTTCAAGTAAGTAACCAATCCAGTAGAGCACCACTTACACTACTCTCCGTCCACCATTCAAACCCCCTACTGGGCCCAAAATCCTCAATAAACACGGGTGGTAATACTCGAGTATACCGATTAGTCGAGGAGATATCACTCCACTCGACAAACAAGAGACCCAGGGTTCGTTACCCAATCGACCAAGCCCTTGCCGGCTCGACTCGAGTAACTTGCCGCAGGGTTTCTGGAATTCCAGGAAGTGCGCACAACATGAACAAGTATATCAATTCAATTTCAACAATAAACAAGTATATATCAAATAAGGGCAAGTGCGATAAAGTACACTCTTGCCCGATCAAGCCAATCATATATCATTTAATCATATTGATCAAGTATTGGAAACAAGTGTCCAGTTCAATCAGGTATTTGGAAGCACTCACCAAAATGAAGTGCCCCTAGTAATCACGTCTGGGTTATACTCCGGGTTCGGAGTCCAAATCTGCGATAAAACTTTGTTTCAGAACTTTAAAAATCAACTAAGGTTCGAAACGTAGACGTTTCGTTCAATAAGAATCAAGACATGGAAATTCACTTGGAGAATATTCGTGAAACACTCGCTCGCTTTTCAAACTATATAACTTTGTAACATTTATACTTGGAAATGCCATTTGAGTCAAAAGTACAAGGAAAACGTATTTCTAGTAGTCATGGTTGTATTTCTCAAGGGTACAAGTTCGGCCAAATCCTTACTTATATACCTCGAAAAAAGAAGACTCAAATATCCTAGATAGTTCAAGTGGTAATCACTCTTAACCCTTACTCCAGTTGCAAGTATATTTCTCTAGTCCTCGAGCGTAGATTTGACGTGTTTTTACGTAATGGACACAACCGAAGCTAAGCCTATCGGATTGAGGTGCAACTTATACCGTTTCGAAGCTAAGACAAAAGGATACAATTTTGATGAAGATCACTTAGTCCAATTTCCAGTGTAACCCAGTCAAATTCCCAATTCACAGAACCAAATCCCAACTAACCGGCCAGTTAACCGTACTACCTCCAAATGGCCATATCTCATGCTACCAAAGTCCGTTTAAGGCGTTCTTAGAGGTGTTGAAAATCTAAGACAAAGTACTAAAATTTTAATGTTTTGACTAAAAGCTAGTTCAGTACGTATCTAGGTGAACAAATGCAACCAACTTGGTGTACTGTCGAAACTATCCACTGATTTTACTCCTTGGGCTGTCAGGGTATTTTCATCTTTTCACAGGTTACGTTGCTCTGATTGAGCTGAAATTTTGTAGAAAACCATAAAATGTCATTCTCTACAACTTTCATGTTTTGTGCTAAGCCTAGTTCGGCATCTAACATTATGAAATAGAACCGGACAGAACTGAAGCTAAGATTTCCAGAAATCTAGAATTTTGCTATATTCAAGCTATACTTCTCATTTTTATCTTGATTCAAGCTATCTCCTTTACAAGATTATATACCACATATGTACATCATACAACCCCTAACCCACAAGAAACCCTAACTCAAAAGTTATCCATCTAATCATCAAAATCACTTGAAACAAGCATCACAAGCACAATACTACCATTAATACCCAACTTAATCATGATTAATGGAGAAAGAAAGGTTGATCAGCCATTATACCTCAAGACAAGAGCTTGCTAGGATGATCCTTCACCTCTCCTTGAAATTTTTGGTTCCCTAGCTTCCCAAGCTTCCAAACTAGGGATTAATCGGTTTAGTTTTTCTTGGTTGCACACAAAAGGTTAGATTCAAGGTAGAAGATTGAAACTCTCTTCAGTCTCTTGCTCCTTCTTGCTCTCGGCCAAAAACAGAAAGAAATGAGGGAGAATGGGCTGAAATAAGGGATAAGAAGGCAAGACAAGAGGTTGGTCAAGGAACCATAGATGGTTGACACTTGTCACCACTAAAGCCATCCAAGTTTTGCTTTCTTTTTCCTTGCATTTTGGCCACAATTTTCGGCCATATGGCTGAGGATGAGGGGAGGGGGGATATTTTGCAAAAATATCAAGGGTATGTGGTGGTAGGGAAGTGGTGGTCAAGTGGTGGGTTCAATCGGTAGTGATCGATATTCGTCAGTTCGAGCCGATTTTTCTTAAATCACGTATACTATGATTTTTGCCTTCTAATCACTAACTTATTACTATCACATCTAATTATATAATATTTTCTCATCCAAAAGTCACTCTTACCTACCAAATTTGATCCTCACTCCGTACCGAATAGTCATACTACGAAAAAACGTGTAAACCCTAATTCACTCTAACTTGAAAATGGACAACGAAGCCCTTACTTCTATATTATTTACACTTATTGTAGGGTGATTGGGTAGTAGGGCCATAATAAATGAATAATTCCCAAATATAAGGGCATTTTTAAGAAAAATATAAGGAATTTTACGGGTCCTCACAATTGCTCCTAGTATATTTATGAGATTAATAATCATGTCTTGTGTCCCTTCTTAGGTAAATTTGTTGTCATCTATTTTGATGATATCTTAGTTTATAGTAAGAGTTTAGATGAACATGTTAAACACTTACAAGCTATCTTGGAAGTACTTAGAAGGGAAAGCCTCTATGCTAACCTTAAGAAGTGTACTTTTTGTACTAATGAAATTGTATTCCTAGGTTATGTTGTAAATGTGCAGGGTATTCATATTGATCAAGACAAGATCAAAGTCATTGAAGAGTGGCCGGTTCCAACCAATGTGAGCGAAGTGAGGATCTTCCACGGCCTAACTAGTTTTTATAGGAGTTTTGTCCAGAACTTTATCTCCATTGTTGCACCATTAACATTTATCATCAAGAAGAATGAAAAGTTCCATTCGGATGAAGAACAAGTTAAGTCTTTTCAATTATTTAAATACAAGATCATACATGTACCCGTACTTAACTAACCTAACTTTGATAAGACTTTTGAAGTTGAGTGTGATGCTTCTGGTTTAGGTGTTGGGGCCGTGATGCTTCAAGAAGTCAAACTCATGGCATACTTCAATGATAAATTGAATGGAGATACTTTGAATTATTTAACATATGACAAGGAGCTCTATGTGTTGGTTCGAGCCTTACAAACATGGCAACACTACTTACATCCTAAAGAGTTCGTTTTACACACTGATCATGAGTCACTCAAACACTTGAAGTCTTAAAACAAGTTGAGTAAGCGACACACCAGATGGATAGCTTTTATTGATGGTTTTCCATTTGTGATTAAGTACAAAGCTGGTGAGATGAACGTGGTTACTGATGCCTTGTTGAGAAGGTACTCCTTGATCACTTCACTTGATACTAAATTGTTAGGTTTTGAGCATATTAAAGACTTATATGCAACTGACCTTGATTTTGGAGAAGTCTTTACTTCCTTGCCACGGCAAAACCGTGAACATTTTTATTTGTCATAGGGGTCCTTGTTCTTCAAGGACAAGTTTTGTATTCCAACTTGTTCCTTACATGATTTGTGATCTGAGAAGCTCATGGAAGAGGTATTATGTGACAGCCCCACCTCCCCCTAAGGCGAACCAAAGGGTTCGGCGGCCGCCTGCCCAGCTCTCTCCGGGACTCAAAATTTTAAAACAATAAAATTCAATAAACCTACAAGCATACTATTCACAGGATATCTAACGCCAAAAGAGTTCTATTTACACCTTCAAAAGTATCGAGTCAAACCACTCTAATACATTAGAATAACGACCAGCAGAAGGTAGACCATATGGAGGGTTCTTATACAAACCACCAAAACAAAAACAAACATCCTAACTGTCTGACTGTTACAATCAAACCTAACTATACTAGTGTATGTGTCAAAAGTCCCCGCGTCGGCCCCTGCTAAGGAAAACAAAAGGAAAGGGGTAAGCTATATGCTTAGTAAGTAAACAGGGGCAAAAGCTTAAATCTCACGTAACAACAATTGCACAGTAAGAGTAAAGCAAAAGCAGAAAAGTAACATCACATAATAAGGATACAGGTGGCTCCAAAGCCAAGTCATTTGCCATGCGTGATCTCCTGTCGACACTCCGTCGACCATAAATAAGGTCCGTAGAAACTTCACTTGTACACCCACCGAACACCTTATCACCCTCACTGGCCAGTCACCTCACAAACTTGCCCGGGCGAACGAAATCACAAACTTGAGCTTGAGTCACAAGCTCGGGTCACAAACTTGGTCCACATAATCGGTGAACCGGATTCACAAACTTGGTGACCTCAAACCAGGTTGGACTAACTTCGACCAAGCCCTAACCGGCTCGAATAGTCCATCTCGGTCGGAAGATCAACCCCAAACTCACAAACTTCACAAAATTATTCAAAAGTCACCCCGAGCCACAAGCTCAAGGGGTTTAGTTCCAAAATGATTCATATACATATGCCATATACAAATGTGTGCGTAAATTAGGGTTTAGGTCGAGTGTGATAAAGTACACCCTCGCCTAGGTACCCATTTCATACATATCAACACACATAAGCAACTAACACATAAGAGTGGCCTGAATACTTGCACAACGAACAAAAGAGCAAAAGTACGAAATTCGTGCCGCGAGGAGTAGCTAGTAGGCCCCACCGGCTCCACCTAGCTCACCAACGTCTGAAATTGAAGATTGTGTCACAATATATCACAAACGGCTACTAACATACTTAAAACAAACAAAACGGCAAAATCGGCACTTGCAAGTGCGGAAACGGCAAAACGGGTGCACGCGCCCGCGCGGAACGGCAAACGGAAATGGTCAAATCTGCCTTCTCAAACCGTTTTGATCAAAAGTTAGCCTAGGAATGTCGGATCAAGGTACATGAGGTACCGTTGCGAAGCTAAGAGGAAGGGTTACAATGTTCATGAAGACACCTAAATCCGGATCTGAACAGAAATAGGTCGAAAGTATAGAAAACCGTTCCAGGAATTCGCACTCTAGAGTAACGAACAGGGTATGTTTGCTGGACCATAACTCCCAGCTCACAAATCCAAATCAGGAAATTCCAAAGGCATTAGAAATCAGAGACATAAGGCTAAAACTTTGATGTTTTGGTCAAGACCTGAATCCACTCAGAACAGAACGAAAAGTGAGTGCCAAAGTACCTGTCAGAACTGTCCAGATTCAAGGCAGTTCTGACGATCGATTTTGTCTTGGTCATAACAGGAGCTACCGAACTCGGATTTCGACCTACTTCATATCGTTTCGAAGCCAAAACCAAGATCTACATTTCTTATGAAGGAGTTGACACCCAGATCGTATGGGATCAAAACGGAAAAATGCACGGACAGAGGCTGAAATTCAAAACGTACACAATTTCAGGGTACAAAACAGGTGCGAGTGTTTTGGTTATAACTCGAGCTACACAGATCCGTTTGACCGGAAATTTTGTAGATATATTCAGGACATAAGACGCTACAATATTTAAGAAGTCTACTCAGTCTAGTTTCGAGGGTAACTAGATCAAAAATGCAAAATACTACACCCAAATCACAAAAACAGATTCACAGAATGCATTCTAGCGGAAACATCATAAATCAGGCTATCGAAGTCCAAATCAAGTAATTCCAAAGCCATCCGAAATCTAAGATACAGGGCTACATTTCATCAGAAGATCTCAACAATCAAATCCGAAGCATTCCAACCCAAAATAACCAATTACAGTCGCAGTTCTCAGGTTCGGGTAGAAACAGGACAGCAAGGCTAATTTCGACTTTTCTCATGCTACGCTACTCTGATTGACCTGAAATTTTTCAGGCACATATAAAATGTCATTACCTACAACTTTCATGTTTTAATACAAGGCCAATTCGGCCTCTAACATAGGGCTACAAAACCGGACAGAAAGGGGAACAAATTTTCCAGATTCTGGAATTTTTGGTCTTCAATGAAACTTTCTCAAATTTCTTGTTCCAATCACTACCAAAGCCCCTTATATAACCTTATATACAACATATAATAACTATACAACAAGTTTAGGCAGAAAATTATTAAACCCTAACTTGCATATCTCATCCAATAATCATCACAACTACTTGCACATCTTGAAATCAAGCCAAAACTTAAGCTAAATAACATCTTAAAGCAAGATTTAAAAGATCAAGGACCATGATCAGATTTAGTACCTAAAAAACAAAGCTTGGAAGAGTGATACTCCATTTCCTTTGAAAATTTCTAGTTCCTCTAGCTTCCCAACTCACAATTAGCACTTTAACCGGTTTGGAAATTTGATTTGTCACTTGGATTGCTAAGATTCAAGAAGAAGAAAGTTGTTCTTGTTCTCTCTTTTCTCTCTTTCTTTGGTCGGCTATGGAGCAGAAATAATGAAGGGAAAGTGCAGAAAATTGGTTTAAGAAGGTTAGTTACTCACTTGGCCAAGAAACTCTAGGATGGCGACAAGTGTCGCCACCTCCACCTTTCATTTTTCTCTTTCTTTCCTTGCTATTTCTAGCCTCTAATTTTTGGTCAAACAAGCTGACAATTAAGAGGATATTTTGCTCAAATATCAATAAACTTGTATGGTAAGAAAGTGGTGGTCAATTGGTGCGTTCAATCGGTAGTGCGCGGGACCCGCCGGTTCGCGTCGTTTTTCTTAAAAACACACGTACTAGGGTTTTTACTTCCCATTCACTAACTTTATATCATTGCTCCTAATCACATATTATTTCCCACTTAAAAGTCACTTTTAATCACCAAATTTGATCCTTGCTCCATACCGAAAATTCATCCGGCGGAAAATTGCGAAAACCCTAATTTTGCTCCAATCTTGAAAACGAAGAGTGAAACCCTACTTTCTAGGTTTATCTGCACTTATTGTGGAATAATTGGGTAGGAGGCATAAATAAATAATAATTTTAAAATAAAAGGCATTTTTGAGGAAAAACATAAGAAATTTGCGGGTCCTCACACTCTCTCCCCCTTAAAGAAATTTCGTCCTCGAAATTTTATTTATTTATTTTTTTTTTCAAAAGGGTATTTTAATGAATGCATGCAGTAAAGCGACAAAAGCAAATTACACAAAAGACATATACATACATAATACACCATATATCAAGAAGGCAGATAATCAAATACACCCATACATGTCAAATTAGACAAATAATCATATGCACAAATACTCAAACCAATGTCATGTCATAACGGGATAAAAGCAAATCAAAAGTAAGGGCGATATCATCCCGGTCCCAGTTAAATAACCTCGTCCGGTCTCTCACGTCACTTATCATTCAAACTAGATGTCCATTGACCTCTTATACTCTTTCCAGTCGAACAAAGCCTGTTCATGTTTCCCCAAAGTACAAGTCTCAGGTACTTAATACCACTTCAACTTTGGAGTACTCAGGCACAAGAATCCGAAATAAGACGATTCACGTCTCGAGCTGGCCAGTCCCAAGAGTAAAACATCTACAATCGAAATTCCTACCCGACGTACCTATCTATGATCCTCAAATACCACGGAAAAGATTAAAGGCTCATAACATTCGCAATTCATAGCTTATGCTCGAACGGGCACTTAGTCCCTCATACTTATTCACCACTTAGTCCAGGGTCACTCCGCGCAGAGACCACGCAAAGCAGCTATAGGTTTTATCCCTCAATCGCTTAACTTTCAAGTCAAATCGAATCCCACAGTCCGGCATCCTAAACTTCAAGCCTAGGATACACTACAGAGATCTGAAGCCTAAGCTCTGATACCACCTGTGACAGTTCTCAGGGTCACATCACAAGGTACCTATCAGCTTGCCACCCGCACGCGGGCATCCCCTACGGAGAGTTTCGCTTCGTGACTCTTCACGAACGAGAGGCTCGGGGCTTTTCCAGTAAAAGGACGTAGAGTCCCAACCGTCGGCATATGGCTCTGATACCACCTGTGACGGCCCCACCTCCCCCTAAGGCGAACCAAAGGGTTCGGCCGCCGCCTGCCCAGCTCTCGTCGGGACTCAAAATTTTAAAACAATAAAATTCAATAAACCTACAAGCATACTATTCACAAGATATCTAACGCCAAAAGAGTTCTATTTACACCTTCAAAAGTATCGAGTCAAACCACTCTAATACATTAGAATAACGACCAGCAGAAGGTAGACCATATGGAGGGTTCTTATACAAACCACCAAAACAAAAACAAACATCCTAACTGTCTGACTGTTACAATCAAACCTAACTATACTAGTGTATGTGTCAAAAGTCCCCGCGTCGGCCCCTGCTAAGGAAAACAAAAGGAAAGGGGTAAGCTATATGCTTAGTAAGTAAACAGGGGCAAAAGCTTAAATCTCACGTAACAACAATTGCACAGTAAGAGTAAAGCAAAAACAGAAAAGTAACATCACATAATAAGGATACAGATGGCTCCAAAGCCAAGTCATTTGCCATGCGTGATCTCCTGTCGACACTCCGTCGACCATAAATAAGGTCCGTAGAAACTTCACTTGTACACCCACCGAACACCTTATCACCCTCACTGGCCAGTCACCTCACAAACTTGCCCGGGCGAACGAAATCACAAACTTGAGCTTGAGTCACAAGCTCGGGTCACAAACTTGGTCCACATAATCGGTGAACCGGATTCACAAACTTGGTGACCTCAAACCAGGTTGGACTAACTTCGACCAAACCCTAACCGGCTCGAATAGTCCATCTCGGTCGGAAGATCAACCCCAAACTCACAAACTTCACAAAATTATTCAAAAGTCACCCCGAGCCACAAGCTCAAGGGGTTTAGTTCCAAAATGATTCATATACATATGCCATATACAAATGTGTGCGTAAATTAGGGTTTAGGTCGAGTGTGATAAAGTACACCCTCGCCTAGGTACCCATTTCATACATATCAACACACATAAGCAACTAACACATAAGAGTGGCCTGAATACTTACACAACGAACAAAAGAGCAAAAGTACGAAATTCGTGCCGCGAGGAGTAGCTAGTAGGCCCCACCGGCTCCACCTAGCTCACCAACGTCTGAAATTGAAGATTGTGTCACAATATATCACAAACGGCTACTAACATACTTAAAACAAACAAAACGGCAAAATCGGCACTTGCAAGTGCGGAAACGGCAAAACGGGTGCACGCGCCCGCGCGGAACGGCAAACGGAAATGGTCAAATCTGCCTTCTCAAACCGTTTTGATCAAAAGTTAGCCTAGGAATGTCGGATCAAGGTACATGAGGTACCGTTGCGAAGCTAAGAGGAAGGGTTACAATGTTCATGAAGACACCTAAATCCGGATCTGAACAGAAATAGGTCGAAAGTATAGAAAACCGTTCCAGGAATTCGCACTCTAGAGTAACGAACAGGGTATGTTTGCTGGACCATAACTCCCAGCTCACAAATCCAAATCAGGAAATTCCAAAGGCATTAGAAATCAGAGACATAAGGCTAAAACTTTGATGTTTTGGTCAAGACCTGAATCCACTCAGAACAGAACGAAAAGTGAGTGCCAAAGTACCTGTCAGAACTGTCCAGATTCAAGGCAGTTCTGACGATCGATTTTGTCTTGGTCATAACAGGAGCTACCGAACTCGGATTTCGACCTACTTCATATCGTTTCGAAGCCAAAACCAAGATCTACATTTCTTATGAAGGAGTTGACACCCAGATCGTATGGGATCAAAACGGAAAAATGCACGGACAGAGGCTGAAATTCAAAACGTACACAATTTCAGGGTACAAAACAGGTGCGAGTGTTTTGGTTATAACTCGAGCTACACAGATCCGTTTGACCGGAAATTTTGTAGATATATTCAGGACATAAGACGCTACAATATTTAAGAAGTCTACTCAGTCTAGTTTCGAGGGTAACTAGATCAAAAATGCAAAATACTACACCCAAATCACAAAAACAGATTCACAGAATGCATTCTAGCGGAAACATCATAAATCAGGCTATCGAAGTCCAAATCAAGTAATTCCAAAGCCATCCGAAATCTAAGATACAGGGCTACATTTCATCAGAAGATCTCAACAATCAAATCCGAAGCATTCCAACCCAAAATAACCAATTACAGTCGCAGTTCTCAGGTTCGGGTAGAAACAGGACAGCAAGGCTAATTTCGACTTTTCTCATGCTACGCTACTCCGATTGACCTGAAATTTTTCAGGCACATATAAAATGTCATTACCTACAACTTTCATGTTTTAATACAAGGCCAATTCGGCCTCTAACATAGGGCTACAAAACCGGACAGAAAGGGGAACAAATTTTCCAGATTCTGGAATTTTTGGTCTTCAATGAAACTTTCTCAAATTTCTTGTTCCAATCACTACCAAAGCCCCTTATATAACCTTATATACAACATATACTAACTATACAACAAGTTTAGGCAGAAAATTATTAAACCCTAACTTGCATATCTCATCCAATAATCATCACAACTACTTGCACATCTTGAAATCAAGCCAAAACTTAAGCTAAATAACATCTTAAAGCAAGATTTAAAAGATCAAGGACCATGATCAGATTTAGTACCTCAAAAACAAAGCTTGGAAGAGTGATACTCCATTTCCTTTGAAAATTTCTAGTTCCTCTAGCTTCCCAACTCACAATTAGCACTTTAACCGGTTTGGAAATTTGATTTGTCACTTGGATTGCTAAGATTCAAGAAGAAGAAAGTTGTTCTTGTTCTCTCTTTTCTCTCTCTCTTTGGTCGGCTATGGAGCAGAAATAATGAAGGGAAAGTGCAGAAAATTGGTTTAAGAAGGTTAGTTACTCACTTGGCCAAGAAACTCTAGGATGGCGACAAGTGTCGCCACCTCCACCTTTCATTTTTCTCTTTCTTTCCTTGCTATTTCTAGCCTCTAATTTTCGGTCTAACAAGCTTACAATTAAGAGGATATTTTGCTCAAATATCAATAAACTTGTATGGTAAGAAAGTGGTGGTCAATTGGTGCGTTCAATCGGTAGTGCGCGGGACCCGCCGGTTCGCGCCGTTTTTCTTGAAAACACACGTACTAGGGTTTTTACTTTCCATTCACTAACTTTATATCATTGCTCCTAATCACATATTATTTCCCACTTAAAAGTCACTTTTAATCACCAAATTTGATCCTTGCTCCATACCGAAAATTCATCCGGCGGAAAATTGCGAAAACCCTAATTTTGCTCCAATCTTGAAAACGAAGAGTGAAACCCTACTTTCTAGGTTTATCTGCACTTATTGTGGAATAATTGGGTAGGAGGCTTTAATAAATAATAATTTTCAAATAAAAGGCATTTTTGAGGAAAAACATAAGAAATTTGCGGGTCCTCACATATTATGGGGCATTTTGGAGTAGCAAATACTTTGTCTATACTTCAAGAGCATTTTTATTGGTGTGATATGGAATGAAAGGTACAAAGGTGTGTTACTTGTCATCATGTTAACTCTAAGGTAAACCCCTACGGACTCTACACTCCAACACCAATTCCTAGTATTCCCTAGGTAGATCTCTCAATGAATTTTGTACTTAAACTGTCTAGAACTAGGTATTGTCATGATTCAATTTATGTGGTAGTAGATTGTTTCTCTAAGGTGGCACATTTTATCTTGTGTCATAAGATTGATGATGCAAAGCATGTAGCTGAATTGTTCTATAGAAAAATTGTGTGTTTGCATGGATTGCCTCGTACTATTGTGTTTGATAAAGATGTTAAGTTCCTTAGTTATTTTTGAAAAACTTTGTGGAGTAAACTTGGAACTAAACTCTTATTCTCTACTTCTATTCATCCGCAAACTGATAGACAAACTAAGGTAGTTAATAGGACTTTATCTACCTTATTATGTGCAATCATTAAAAAGAACCTTAAAACTTGGAAAGATTGCCTACCACATGTTGAATTCGTATACAACCACACAGTTCATCTCATTACACAATACTCACCATTTGAAGCAGTTTATGGATTTGACTCTCTCATACGATTAGATTTATCTCCTTTACTTATATTTGAGACAGTTAATCTAGATGGAAAGAAACATGCTAAGTATGTCTGTGAGAACCCGTAAATTTCTCAATTTTTAGGCCTTATTTTATTTATTTGCACGCCTTTTATGCATTTTCTTTATTAGAAAAATTTTCTAAATATTTTTTATGAGTAAATATAGTTTTTAGATGATTTTTCTAGTACCGGTTAGTTTTTGAGAAATTAAGAGCGTATACCGAATGTGGGACCCACTAGTGCGGAAAGTTTGGAAAAATTCGGCCAGTTAGGTCAAGTTTTAGATACCGGGTTTATTTTAGTAGGTATTAAGAGATAACTAGAGGTTACTAAATGGATTAGGTTGAGAGGGACAAAAGGATAGCCATGCATTAATGGTGGTGACAAGTGTCACTTGGAGAGTAATTCTTACATTTTGACCACTATTCACCATTTTACCAAATAAACCCAAAAAAATCTCTTCATTTCAAGCTTCTCTTGGCCGAACCTTGCTAGGGAGGAAAGGGAAAAACTCTTCAACTTTCTTCATCTCAAACCTTGCTCAATCCAACAAACCAACCGATTAAACTTGAAAGTTATCCATAAAAATCCTTCTCTTAGTAGTTGTGAGGTGATTAGTGAAGTGGGTTGGAAGATTAAGGTGCTAAATTGCTCCCTTTCTTGGGTTGTTAAGGTGAGTAGCTAAGGGACCTCTCTTTCTTCTCAATAATGCTTAATTAGTGACTTATGTGAGATGAAGTGATGATATTAGGTGTTGTTTCATGATTTTTGGTAGAAATTGGTGAAGTTTTATATTTATTCATGATTTTTCTGTTTTCATATGATTAATATTGTGTGGCCATGGATGATGGTTGGGAAGGGTTTAGAATGAAGCCTTAGGGTGTAAATTGTGGCTATTTGCGAAAAATTTCCGCTTTGAAAGGAAATTTCGGAAATTAGGGTTGCAATTGAACCCATTCTGCCTGGTACTGTTTCCCCTAGTTAGAGGCCGAATTAGCCTTGGGTTAAAACATGAAAGTTGTAGGGAATGATATTTTATAGATTCCTACAAACCTTTAGGCTAATCGGAGCAACGTAGCCTATGAAAAGACTGAAATACCCCTGCTGCCCTGTTTCTGTCCGAACCTGGTAATCAGCTTTGGTAATTGGTTCGTTTGACCAGGAATACTACTGATTTGGTTGTTGATGTCTTCTTAAGAAATATATCCTGGTATCTTAGCTTTCAGATGGCTTTGGAATCACTTGAATTGGACTTTTTTAGCTAGAATTATGGTTATTTAACCAGAATGCGGTTCGTTAACCTGTTTATACGGTTCTGGTTTGGTACATTGAACCTTTGACCTAGTTTCACTACAAACTGGACTGAGTGGCCTTCTTCAACATTGTAGCCCTTTCTTTGAGCTTCGAAACGGTATATATTGTACATCCATCCGATAATCGTAGTGCCGGTTGTGTCCAATACGCTTAATGACGTCAAAACTATTTTTAGGTCTTAGAGCTTAACTTTCATTTCCGGACTTTCCCTAGCTTAATTTAGTACTTATACGTTCTAATGGAGCCGTATTTTTGGTAGTATGTGGAATTGGTTTATGACTTGTAATCGAGTCTTTTTGTGCTTGTTTGAACCTTTTAGGGCGTGACGGTGATTCAAGACGTTCTTTGGGCGGAAGTGCATGAAATTTCACTTGCTTGCTTGGTGAGTGTACTACTCACTTACTTGTTACTATGTGGCTTTGTTACATTTGAACTTGATATCTTGAATGCTTATTTGCACCATTGAAACTGATTAAAGTGAGGGTGTACTTGATCGCCCTCACCCCTTTTGTATTATATATGACTGTCTACTGTGGTACTTGAATGGTACATGAAATACTGGATTTGGTGTCGGTTGGACGAGTATCCAACAGCCATTACTGTTACTACTAAGCTCAACCCCATTGGTAGTCGATTGAATCGAGCCGGCGAGAGCTTGGTCGTGAAAATTGGCGAGCCATGGGAACTGTTAAATGGAATCTTGTAGTATGAGACTCTTGATTCCGATAAACTCGAGTATTACCAAATTTAAACTGTTTGGAGTTCGGGCCCGGCAGGGGTATGTTGGATGGAAGGAATGGAAGTAAAGTGGAGCCTACGGTTGGTTACTTGTAAACATTGACGGAGGGTCAATGAAGTCCGATCAAGAATACAAGCAAGGAAAGGGGCTCTTGAGAGCCGTCCGTATCCTTTTTTCAATTTTATTGATGTGTGCTCTTGCCTTACTTCTCGTAGATAAATTGGAGTGAAAAGCTTTATGCTTATATGAACTTTGCTGCTTGAGTGATAGTATCTCACTGGGCGTAAGCTCACTCTATTCCTTTTGTTTTCCTTACAGGAATGTGAATACTTTTGGAATGGCTTTGATTGTTGGTTGACGAGTTGAGCTAGTTGTAAATACATTTTGTATAGCTCCTCAACAAATGAAACCTAAAATGTATTTTGGATCCGTTCCCTCTTTTGGCATTTGGAAGAACTGAACATGTGTAAATTTGTTGGATGATTGTATGTGTTATTTTGGATTGTAAATGTTGAATTTCAAGTTGTCTATGCTTGGTTGTGAGTCGATTGGATTTCTGACAGATTCGGACTCTGACGTGTCCGGCACTATTCATGCCGGCTTCGATTTTCATTTTTTTTTAATTTTGATATTTTGGTTTGTTTAAGCGCGCTTATATATTCTGAACTGTTTTAGACCGCATTAAACTGTCTCGTTAGTCCTGGCGAGAACTGGGCAGGCAGTCCGCTAACCCCTTTGGTTCGCCTTAGGGGAAGGTGGGGCTGTCACAAGTGGTATCAGAGCCTAGGTTTGAAGTGGCCTGGGTGTATTAGAAATGCTCGACTTGAGTATTATTTTTGCTTTTGTCCCTTAAGGTTAATTACGTTTACTTACCCTTTTGGTGTAGGATGGACGGACACAGTGGGCCTATTGGTAGCCCTGCTGGTGAGCGACCCCGGGGACCGCTTCTAGTGATTAAGTACCAGATCCGGCTAAGAGGGGCTGTCGTGCGTTGGAGTCCGGCGAACCGCTTCCGATGTTGTGAGTGCCATCACACTTACGCCTACCCTAACACCTTAGTGTTGGCCGTGGCGGAGGAACGGAAGGAGTTAGCAAAAGATAACGCTAGGCTCGAGGCCGAGGTGAACCAATTGAGGGCGGCCAACGAGAAACAAATCAAGCGAATCAAGGATTTAGAGTACGATGTGATCGAGTGTGAAGATAGGGTGGACGACCTCTGCGCTCAGCTTAGGGAGGCATGCGAGCGTTTGGCTAAGCGAGCTCGGAAAGTTAGGGTTCGAGGCGAGTCGATCCTGAACCTCTGCGACGACTTGCTCGAGGAGGAGAGCGACGAGGCGTCGTGCACAGGGGCCGGGGCAGGAGGTGAATCCACCCCGTCGGGTGGGTCCACTAGCCCGACGGCGGATTTGGTCGTACTTTTGGGATCTCTTGGAGGTTTTTGACTATTGTATATAGGATGGATAGGGATGGGTAGACTTGGGAAAGAGCGTTAGGTAGCTGTTTTGTACGTTTGGATTAGCAATGTGTATATTACTTTTGGTGATGCCTTTCCCTTGTGGACTGTTTTGTTGTACCTAACTTGACTGCTTGATGATATGTGCTTTGTTTGACTTGTTTGGAATGTATATATATGTTTTGTTATTAAAATTTTGGGTCTTATTTACCGGTATGGTTACTTATTGCTCTAGTTACGTTTGCCTAGATTAATAGATTTCATGGAAGGCACACGTAGTGGACGGGGACGTGGGCGTGGGAGTAGGCAACCTACGTCAGACCGGGGTGCTGGGGAAACCTCATCTGGACCTAATCCTGAACCGAGGGTTGACCCCAAAGTGCAAATAGCTGCCGCTATGCAGCAAATGACCAATCTGCTGGCACAAGTGGTGCAGCAATAGGGCCAAAACCCGAACCCTAATCCTGGAAACCCTGGCAATCACGTCGAGAACGATGATAGGGCTCTTGAAAGATTCCAGAAGTTTGCCCCACCGAAATTCGTTGGGTGGGTACAAGTACGGAACTTCCAGGCAAAGAAGCGAGGCTTTCCTGGAAGCAGTTCCGGGCAAGGAGATAAAGGTACCCCCTCCAAGTTCGGACGAGGAGCGGGAGGTGGACGACAGTCGTGTTTCGGCAGAGGGGCTCAGTCCAGGGGTGGTTCAGCCGAGAGAGGCCAAGGCGAAAATTTCCAGAAGGGTTCAGGGTCGGCGTCCCGTGGGCCTTGTGGGTACTGCGGCAAGCCGAATCACTCCGAGGATAATTGTTGGAAGAAGGAGGGCAAATGTCTGCACTGCAGAAGTGCAGACCACCGGCTTGCCACCTGCCCAGTCCTAAAGCAAGACGAAAAGGGAGCCCAACCAGCGCCAAAGACTAATGCGGGACCAGCTAAGGGAGATGGGACGAAACCTAGGGTGCCGGCGCGAGTGTATTCGTTAGAGCCTCAACAAGTTCCAGATTCCTCTGAGGTCGTAGAAGGTACGATCCCTATCTTCCACCACTTTGCCAAAAGTTTTAATATATCCCGGTGCCACTCATTCCTTTGTTAACCCTGATTTCATGTGTGGCATCGATGTAAAACCTGCTAGTTACCTTACGACCTGGAAGTTAGTACACCTACGGGGAATCATCGTTTGGTTACTAGTCTGGTTTATAGAGATTTTGAGGTTTGGGTAGGAGAGGGGAGATTGTTAGGGAATTTGATAAGCCTGTCCGTCAAGGGGTATGATGTGATTCTGGGCATGGACTGGCTAGTTAGGTATAATGCCCAATTAGACTGCAAAACGAAGGTGGTGGTGTTCCGCATTCTGGGGGAGGCAACCCTAAGGTTAGATATAAGGGGAAGGTTAGCCTCCTCTGCCCTGATCTTGGGCATTCAGGCTAGAAAACTGTTAAATAGAGGGGCACAGGATTTTTTGGCCTTTCTAATCAACACCCCCACGGATAAGTTGAAGGTAGAGGACGTGGCCATAGTAAGGGAATACCCGGACGTGTTTCCTGATGAGTTAGTATCTTTGCCTCCGGAGAGAGAGATAGAATTCAAAATAGACCTGCTACCTGGAACCTCACCTATTTCAAAAATTCCATACCGAATGGCCCCTGCGGAGCTCTAGGAGCTAAAATTGCAATTACAAGACATCCTGGAGCGGGGATTCATTCAAGAGAGTGGGTCTCCTTGGGGAGCTCCTGCCCTGTTTATGAAGAAAAAGGACGGTAGTTTGAGGATGTGTATTGATTATCGGGGCCTGAACAACGTTATGGTTAAGAATAAGTACCCACTGCTCCATATTGACGAGTTGTTCGACCAATTGCAAGGAGCAGTGGTCTTCTCGAAACTAGATCTCCGTCAAGGGTATTATCAGTTGCTAATCAGGAAGGAGGATATTCCGAAAACCGCTTTCAATCCGAGATATGGGCATTACGAGTTCGCAGTTATGCCCTTTGGATTAACCAATGCTCCTGCCACCTTTATGGACTTAATGCATAGGGTTTTTAAACCCTACTTGGATAGATTTGTCGTGGTCTTCATTGACGATATTTTGGTTTATTCCAAGATGCAGGAGGAGCACGAACAACCCTTGAGGATCGTTTTGCAAACACTAAGAGACCATCAACTGTACGCCAAGTTCAGCAAGTGCGAATTTTGGCTGGAGAAAATTTCTTTTCTAGGCCACGTAATTTCTCAAGAGGGTATCTCAGTTGACTCGGCGAAAGTAGAGGCCGTGACTAATTGGAAGAGGTCAGAAAATCCCACCGAGATTTGTAGCTTTCTAGGTTTAGCGGGGTATTACCGGCGTTTCATTAAAGATTTTTCTAAGTTGGCCAGTTCTTTAACCGACTTGACGAAAAAGCATGGTCGGTTTGTGTGGGATGCCAAATGTGAGGCAAGCTTTTAGGAGTTAAAGAAAAGGTTGACTATGGCGCTAGTGTTAGTCCTGCCTAACGGAGTTGATGGGTTTGCCGTTTATACTGATGCGTCACGAGAAGGCTTAGGGTGTGTACTGATGCCTCTAGAAAGTTAAAACCCCACGAGCAAAACTACCCAACCCATGATCTGGAATTAGCTGCGGTTGTTTTCGCTCTGAAGAAATGGAAGCACTACCTATATGGGGTAACGTTCGAGGTGTATTCCGATCGTAAAAGCCTTAGGTATCTTTTCTCGCAAAAGGAATTGAATATGAAGCAGCGGCGATGGATGGAGTTTCTGGAAGATTACGACTGTACCATCAGCTACCACTCGGGGAAGACGAACGTAGTGGCTGATGCCTTAAGTCGCAAGGTTTAGGTAGCAGGGCTAATGATCAAAGAGTGGGATTTGTTAGAGGCCATTTGCGAGTGGAAACCCTGTTTTGGGAGTCATAAGATGGTTTTCGGTAACATTAAGGTAACCACCACTCTATTGGAGCAGATTAAAGAAGCTCAAAAGGAGGATTCAATGGTGCAGAAATGGGGAGAGAAGGTGGAAAAGGGGGAATCAACTGACTTCAACTTTAGTCCTGAGGGTATTTTAAAATACCGGGACCGAATAGTGGTGCCGAAAAATGAAGCGTTGAAAACGGAGATTTTAGAGGAGGCCCATCGGTCCAAGTATACGATCCATCCAAGAAGTAGCAAGATGTACAAAGACCTCAAAGGAGCCTATTGGTGGGACAATATGAAGAAGGAAATCGCTTTATACGTGCAAAAATGTCTCGTTTGCCAACAGGTTAAGGCGGAGCATCAAAAACCATCGGGCTTGTTACAACCCCTTGAGATACCCGAGTGGAAGTGGGAAAAATCAAAATGGACTTCGTTTCGGTTTTGCCGCGAACGTAACGAGGACACGATGCCGTTTGGGTGATCGTCGATCGATTAACCAAGTTAGCCCATTTCTTGCCGGTAAACATGAAGTATTCCATGGACAAGTTGGCTCAGATGTACATGGACGAGATCGTGAGGCTACACGGCGTTCCTGTTAGCATCGTCTCCGATAGAGATCCCCGTTTCATATCTAGGTTCTGGCAAAAATTCCAAGAAACCCTGGGGACTAAACTCAATTTGAGCACGACCTATTACCCTCAGACGGATGGACAATCGGAGCAAACAATCCAAACTCTCGAGGACATGTTACGGACCTGCATTCTGGATTTTGGAGGTAACTGGAGTCAACATATGACCTTAGTAGAGTTTGCGTACAATAATAGCTACCATTCGTCGATTCAAATGGCTCCATACGAGGCACTATATGGATGAAAATGCCGGTCACCGATCTACTGGGACGAAGTTGGCGAGAGGAAGGCACTGGATCCAGCAACTATTCCATGGATGGAAGAAGCTCGAGAAAAGGTTAAATTGATACGGCAATGACTCCAAACCGCTCAAAGCTGACAAAAGAGCTACGCGGATAATCGAAAAAAAGATTTGGAGTTCGAAGTTGGAGACCATGTGTTTCTTAAAGTCACACCGTTACGGAGTGTCACGGCAGATAGAGGAAAGAAGCTCCAACCGAGGTTTGTTGGACCTTACAAGATTCTCCAAAGGGTTGGTAAGGTAGTGTATCGCCTGGAACTACCGTCCAGTCTCTCTCGAATTCATGATGTCTTCCACGTCTCGATGCTCAAGAAGTACTATCCCGACCCATCCCATATCTTACAGCCAGAGGAAATCGACATAGATGAGTCGCTCGTTTACGAAGAGAAACTTGTCCAATTGCTTGACCGGAAAGTGAAAGAGCTAAGAAACAAGCAGATTCCGTTGGTTAAGATACTGTGGAAAAACCATGGGGCAGAGGAAGCTACCTGGGAGATGGAAGATGAGATGCAAAAGAAATATCCAGAACTGTTCGTGAATCAAGGTGAGAAATTTCGCTGACGAAATTCTTTTAAGGGGGAGAGAGTGTGAGAACCCGAAATTCATGTAACTAAAAGGAAAATCACCCAAAACATGATAACAACCATCATTCACCACAATTTTGAGATGCTAAGCTAATTTAAACAAGATTAAGAGTAAAAATTGGGGAAATCATCATCCTTACCTTGCTTAGTGTCTACCAAAAGCAACCCTAGCTTTCCCCTTCAAAAATTCACCAACACCTCACTAAACCAACACTCAAAGATAACTTTAATCGGTTTACTTTCTTTGTTTCCTCACTTTGTAGCTCAAATTCAAGATGAAGGAAGGTGGGTTTTGCTCTTTCTTTTCCCCTCTCTTGTCTCGGCCACCAGCAAAAATAATGAAGAAGAAAGAGTAAAATTGGGGATAAGAAGGTTGGACTCTTGGTTGGTCAAGAAACCCTTAGGTAGCGACACTTGTCACCACCAAGTACCAAGCAAAATTTTCTTTTTCTTTCTTGCAATTTCAGCCCCAAAATTCGGTCAAGGCTAGCTGGAAATTAAGGAGATATTTTGCTCAAATATTAATGAGCTTGTATGGTAAGAAAGTGGTGTGTTTAATCGGTAGTGCACGGTATACGTCGGTTCGCACCGTTTTTCCTTAATTCACGCGTACTAGGGTTTTTACTTCCTATTCACTAACTTTATATCATTGCTTCTAATCACATATTATTTCTCACCTAAAAGTCACTCTTAAGCACCAAATTTGATCCTTGCTCCGTACCGGATAATTACGCTACGGATACACGTGAAAACCCTAACTTGCTCCAACTTGAAAACGAAAAGTGAAACCCTACTTTCTAGGTTCATTTGCACTTATTGTGGAATAATTGGGTAATAGGGCTATAATAAATGAATAATTTCCAAATAAAAGGGCATTTTTGAGAAAAATATGAGGGTTTTACAATTCCACAAATTGAATTTAGGGTTTCAGTTGAAATATGAGAAATTTGAGAAAACGGTCAATCACAAGTGAAACTAGGGTTTCGCTTAGACTTTTAGGGTTTCTAGTCTTTTAAAACAAAACAAGGTTTTAAATCAAACCCTAAAGAAATAACTTTAGTATTTTCTTTAAAACAAAATAATAGTTTAAAATAAAATAAACTAAAGAAACCGTAATATCCTCTTTGAGACTAAACAAAAGATGATCCGAAAAGTTGGGGTATCACATATTATTAATCTGATTTTAGTAAATTGTCATTTAATTTTTAGTTAGCTATTTGTTTTTAGTTGAACTGCTTTAATTGTCATCTTTTATAAAAAAAAACACCCCCCGCGTTACTTTGGATTTCAAAAAAGACAAATATCTCCAATTCCTGAAGAAACGACCTTACTTGCTCTTTATACAAATCAATAATTCCTTATGAATAAGCAATCCCATTCTGATATATCAGATTGAGTAAACTTTTCGAGAACAAGGTGAATCAAGTAACCCATTGCATACCTAGAGTCCCTACTCCAGTACTTAGAATCGAGTTTTGATTACTTTAATTAGCAACTAGGTTTATTTTTATTATTGTACAGGCATCGACAACCTATTAATTTTTTGTGCCATTGTCGGGGACTGGCGTTAGTTTATTTGTTTCTTTTTAAATTCATTTTTTTCTAATTTTCTAGTACTTCTCTAGTGTATGCCTCGCCTCGTTCTTCTCGTACAGGTGAATTGATTTTTGACCTTGAGGTAGAGAAGATCGCGCGGAGAACACGAAAAGAGACCAGACAGCTTAGAGAGGAGCAATCTAGTGCTGCATCTCAGAGACTTGAATTAGAAGTTGAAGCAACAAGTTCACTTGGTGATACTTCAAGTAACTTGGATCGAGAAAAAGTCACTATGGCTAATGCACGGATACTAAGGGAGTTGGCTGCTCCTGATTTAAATCAGTAGCTCTTATGCATTATTTTTCGTATTTAAATGATAACACATCTTTCAATTTAAAATTTGGTCTAATTCATCTTTTGCCATCTTTCCATGGTTTATCAGGTGAGGAGCTTCATAAGCACTTGTAAGAGTTCGATGTTGTGTGCAACAATATGCAGCCCCCAGAAATTACGGAAGAACAAATAAAAATGAGGGCATTCCCCTTCTCACTCAAGGATTGGTTATACTATCCAGGTAGCATCACCACTTGGGAGCAGTTGAAGAAAAAATTCTTAGAAAACTACTTTCCTGCATCTCGGGCTACTAGCTTAAAGAAAGAGATATGTGGCATCAAGTAACACCCAAGCGAGTCTCTCTATGAGTACTAGCAGAGGTTCAAAAAGTTATGCATCAAGTGCTCTCAGCAACAAATAAGTGAGCAACTGCTCATCTAGTATTTCTATGAGGGGTTACTCTTCAGAGATAGAAGCATAATTGATGCTGCAAGTGGAGGAGTGTTGGTGAACAAGGCTCCTCGAGAAGCATGGGAGTCGATCGAAGGGATGGCTGAGAACTTGTAACAGTTTGGTACAAGAGAAGATGTCCCGATATACAGAGCGAATGAGGTAGGGACATCCTCTATCCAACAATAGGGGAGAGAGTTAACATCCTTTGTTAGGTAATTGGCTGTAAAGAATGCACCACAAGTTAAGGTGTGTGGGATTTGTACTGCCATGGGCCATTCTACATGGATGTGCCCAATGATTCAAGAAGAGAGTGTGGAACAAGTAAACATGGCTGGTCACGCGCCCGCGCCAAGACAGCCATACGACCCGTACTCGAACACGCATAATTCGGCTTAGAGAGATCACCCTAATCTCAGCTATGGAGGAAATAGGCAATCAAATTTTGTGCTGAATAGACCACATCCTCCAACTTCAAGCCCATCTTTAGAAGAAATGATGAAGCAACTGTGACAGCCCCACCTCCCCCTAAGGCGAACCAGAGGGTTCGGCGGGCCGCCTGCCCAGCTCTCGCCGGGACTCAGTCGTTCACTACAGTCCTCAATTAAATTACAATATAAAAATCAAATATACATCAACTGGTCCACAAATACACATCCGTCTCCAATAATTACATGTCACAAATGCAGCGGAAACTAATCCCAAATATACATAAAATAATTCCAAATCCAAAATTGTACAAAGTTTAGGCCATCCATACACGTGCACAAGTACTACAAGTCCTTCCTTCGCCACGAGCCCTGTGGAGGGGAATAAATAGTTTTTGGGGTGAGCTAAAAGCTCAGCGAGTAACCAGAAAATCATTAATCAAATCGGTTTCACAATAGTTCATTTCAATGATGTCATATAGCAATGATGTCATAAATTAAATGATAAATCCGGAAACAACTACATCATTTGCAAAACAGTAAATATGGATTATCAATAATTCAAGAAACATTTACAATGGAAAGCGATAGTAACATTCATGAAAGGATACATTCATTCTCCTGACATTTCCTCGCTCATTTGGTCATTCATTTCATTTCATTCACCCCGTCCCTGGCTTTTGGCCAGGCTCCACCAACCTACATAGGTAATACTCGAGTATACCAAACGTTCACCCAAGTTCCTAATCGCCTGACCGAGTCCGCTTCTGGCTCAAGACGACCGGTAACAAGGGGCAATGGCCAGTTCAGCCCAAAAGGCTTACATTCATGCGCAAGTAACATTGCAATCGAAAATTTCACATTTATCGAGGTCGAGTACGATAAAGTACACACTCGCCTCGAAAACTCGTTTTGGAAATCATTATAAGCGCTTAACACGTTATCAACCAAAATACAAGTCATGAAGTCAAGAAATATAGCAAACAAGGCACACTCAAATGCCAGCACACATGATATGCAAGAAAACATTTCAAAAGTAACTTTGGAAACAGTTCAAAAGTAAATAATGTAAGAAACGGTTCATAAATAACTTTAGAAGTAGTTTGAGGTCACTAACCTCCACGGCTCAGGAACCAACCATCATATATCATTGTCTTGCTCAAATCCAAGTCTTAGATCACAAACTCAATGCAATCAAGTCCCTTCAAAGTTCGGACAGCACTTCCCCTGAATTTGCTAACTTTCCCAGCCATCATGGCTTCATTATTCTTCTCATTCAAACCCAAAGATACACACACAACAAAAAGTTCATCCAATAGCCATTCAGCAAACTCCAAGTAGTACTAGTACAAGTCAAACTAGGGAAAAGTCCGGAAATGAAAGTTAAGCTCAAAACCAGAAAAACAGGTTTTGACGTCATTTTGCGGTAATGGTACCAAAGGCGCTACGATTGTCGGATGAAGGTGAAAGATACACCGTTTCGAAGCTAAGAGATAGGGGTACAATATTGTAGAAGGTCACTCAACTCAGTTTCCAGTGTAACCAGGTCAAAAATGCAAGATGCTATACCAGGATCACGAAAACAGGTTTGCAAAATGCATTCTAGCGTAAACATCATAACTCAGCCTACACAAGTCCAAATCCAGAAATTCCAAAACCAGCTGAAAGCTAAGAAACAGGGATACATTTCATCAGAAGACCTCAACAACCAATTCGGAAGCAATTCCAGCGAAAACAACCAATTACAGTCGCAGATTTCCAATTCTGGGTAACCCAGAACAGCAATAGTAATTTCGACTTATCTCATTCCACACTACTCCGATTGACCTGAAATTTTGTAGGAACCTCTAAAATGTCATTCCCTACAACTTTCATGTTTTAAGCAAAGGCCAATTCGGCCTCTATCTAGGACCTAAAAATTCGGACAGAATGTTCATCACAAAACCCTCACTTTTCAATTTTTGGTCCAAAACAGAAATTGGTTGCAATTAATCACTTTTTCCACTTCCTAGAGTCATTAAACATCATTTTCAATCATCATACATGACCCCATAATCATATCCATATGAAAACAGAAAAATCCCCAAAAATAATAAATCTTCATCATTTTCAACCAAAATCAGGAAATCAACCATAAAATCACTTATTCAACCACCACCAATCACTAATTGAACATTATCAAGATCAAAGGAAAGGTTCCTTAGTCACTTACCTTACAAACCCAAGAAAAGACCCAACTTAGCACCTTTGCTTCTCAAACCACTTCACTACACACCTTAATACTACCAAGAGAAAGGTTTTTATGGAGCAAATCCAAGTTTAATCGGTTAAATTGTTTGATTGGAGCAAGAAATGAAGAAGTAAGATGAAAGCTTTCCTTTCTTTTCTCCTTGTGAAGCTCAGCCAAGATGATGAAGAATGAAGGTAATTTTGGATCAATTTGGTACTTATTTGGTAAAGGTAGTAAGATGGTCAAATGTCAAAGTCCAACCTTCAATAACAAGGTGACACGTGTCACTTCATTAAATGCATTTCTATCCTTCTTTTTCCCTCTCACATCAATCACTTCACCTCCTCTACTTATCTCTTAACACCCGATAAATTTCACCCAGTATCCGGAACTTAACCTAATTGGTCGAATTTTTCCGAACTTTTCGCCCTAGTGGGTCCCACATTCAAAATACGCTTTTATTTTCTCAAACACTAACCGATACTAGAAAAATCATTTTAAAACTATCTTTGCTCATAAACATTATCTGGGGAATTTTTTCTAATAAAGAAAATGTAGAAAAAACGAGCGATTAAATAAAATAAACCCTAGAAAATTAGAAAATTTTCGGGTTCTCAAACTCATTTTTTTTCGGGGCGTCACAGCAACTAATTGCCAGTATTACGTAATTAATTGCTAGTCAGCAAAAGACGAAATTTGACCGATAAAATATAAGAAATTAGAAGGGTCAGATGCAAGCGATGCAGAATCAGATAAGTCAGATGGCAATATCAATCAACCATCTGGAGTCTCAAGTAAACGAAAAATTGCCATTCCAACCTGAGTTGAACCTGAAGAACGTAAGTGCAATGACCTTAAGGAACGAGAAAGAAATTAAGGGGCCCGAACTCGTGACTCCAAAGGATAAGGACGAGGAAAAGATCGAGAAAGAATTTGAGGAGGAGGACAGAAATCGTAAAAATCCAGTGGTACTCCCTGACCCAATCATTGA
Source organism: Coffea eugenioides (assembly GCF_003713205.1). Lineage (NCBI taxonomy): Eukaryota > Viridiplantae > Streptophyta > Magnoliopsida > Gentianales > Rubiaceae > Coffea > Coffea eugenioides. The sequence goes on along the minus strand of NC_040044.1, from coordinate 23,207,201 downwards.
AATTAAAACTAATCCACCTACTTTTCCTAGCAGGTTGGAGAGACCGAAGAAGTAGGACAAGGAGAAAGAGATTTTAGAGGTATTCTGCAAGGTAGAGATCAACATTCCCCTGTTAGATGCAATCAAACAAGTGCCAAAATGCGTGCAGTTCTTGAAGAACTTGTGCATCAACAAGAAAAAGTTGAGGGGGAATGAGCATATTGTGGTAGGTGAGAACGTTTCAGCGATTCTACTGAGGAAATTACCAACTAAATGTGGGGATCCAGATATGTTTACTATCCCCTGTAAGATTGGACATTCTAATATAAAAAATGCCATGCTAGATTTAGGAGGTTCAATTAATGTGATGCCTAAATCAATGTATGATTCCCTAAATTTAGGACATTTAAAAGAAACAGGAATAATAATTCAATTTGTTGATCGTACATTTGCTTATCCGGATGGAGTAGTTGAGAATGTTTTAGTGCAAGTAGATGGATTAATTTTTCTTACTGATTTTTATGTGCTTTACATGGATGATGGAAGTGCCCCAAATCCATCACCCATTATATTAGGAAAGTCATTCTTGAGTACTGCCCAAATTGATGTTAGTAAGAGTACTCTCACAATGAAATTTGATGGAGAAATAGTCCACTTTAATATTTTTGATACAATGAAACATCCCGTTAACTCTCACTCTGTGTTTGCTATTCATGCTATTAATGTGACGATCCCACCTCATCTTAGGGCGTATCCCAGGGTTTAGCGGATCGCCTGCCCAACTCTTGCTAGGACTCACTCACTCACTTCAACTCAAATAGGGTACAACCTCAAGAATAAAGGAAATAAAAGATACCAAATTTGGAAAGTACAATGACATTCATTTCTATCTCAAATATCCATACAACCCCAAATACATCAAAAGATTGGAGTTCTATATACATTCAACCCTAATCGAGCGACTAGTGTGAATACAATTACAAAATTCAAAAAAACTAGTCTACGCTAGTCTGTACAAGTCTCACGCGTCGCTCGTACCCCCTGTAAGGAAAACAAATGGCGTAGAATGAGCTAAAAGCCCAGTGAGGTTCCAAACAGCAAGTTGACCATTATTTCAAAGTGAAAGTATCAGAATAGGAAAATAGCGAGCATAACAAGTCAAGAAAATGAGCAATAACGCTTCAAATAGAAAATCTCAAAATGAGCGAGTGTAAAGTGTTTTTGTTTTTCAAAAGAAACAATAATCCAATAAACAATAATCATTTCAAAGTATAAGGATACGGATGGCTCTCAAGAGCCAAGTTCCCATTGCTTCACCAGAGCTTGATCAAGTAGAAGTTGACACTCCATCAACTTTCAAGCAAAATAACTAGTCCAATAGAGCACCACTTAGCTACAATCTCCGTCCACCATCCAAACCCCTTACTAGGTCCAAAATCCTCAATAAACACTGGTGGTAATAACTTTCAAGCAAAATAACTAGTCCAATAGAGCACCACTTAGCTACAATCTCCGTACACCATCCAAACCCCTTACTAGGTCCAAAATCCTCAATAAACACTGGTGGTAATACTCAAGTATACCGATTAGTCGAGGAGATAACACTCCACTCGACAACACTAGATACCCATGGTTCATTATCTAATCGACCAAACCCTTGCCGGCTCGACTCGATTAACTAGCCAGTGGGGTTTGGGTTCCCAGGTAGTCACTATAGTCGATGACCAATCGACTTAGTCAAGAGAAAAGTACGGAGATGGGAATGAGAGGTACCTCCCACTCGTATCGAGTATGGTACATACTGCCGCTCAGCACTTATAAGTCAAGCACAAGTACAAATACAAGTACAGGTCAATGCAAATCAAGTCACTTGTACAAGCATGAATGAGATATCAAATGTTTAGTTGAGTTAGGTCAAGTGCGATAAAGTACACGCTTGCCCGACCAAACCAAGTAAATCTTATCCGATCACGTTGGTAAAGAATTTAATCAAGTATCAAGTTTAATCATGTATTTGGAAGCACTCACCAAAGATGTAGTGCTTCTACGGATCACGTTTAGGTATTACTCCTTGTTGGAAGTCCAAATCAGCGATAAAACACCGTTTAAGAGCTTTGAAATCACTAAGGTTTGAAACTTCAACATTTCATTTCACGAGAATCAAGTAATTGAAACTCATTTGGAGAATATTCATAAACTCATGCTCGTTCTTAAAACTTTGAAACTTTGAACCAATTAAACTTTGAAATCTCCATTTGATTCGAAGTGACGAGGAAAACGTATTTCTGTTAGTCGTTACTTTCATTTTTTTTCAAGGGTACAAGTTTCGGCTGAATTCTAGCTTGTATCCCTCTACAAAAGAGGACTTGAATAACCTAGATAATTCAAACCCAACTCTTCGCTCAAACTACAAGTGCACACATCTAGTCCTTGAATGAAAATTTGGGCAGCACGTCCTTTGTATATAGCTACTTTCCAGCCATTTATGGCTTCATTATTTTTCTCAGATCAGCCCGAAAGTCATACACAAGCAATGTTACCACAATATTCCTTTAATTAGGCTCCAAAATCATCCAATTATAACACAAGTCTAATAATACAACCGGAAATCAGTTTTGAAAACAAAAGGCTAAACAGCAGATTTGACATCTTATAGCATTTTGATCACAACTGGAGCTATGTGTATCGGATTGGGGTATTATACCATTTCGAAGCTAAGACAAAGGGTTACAACTTTCATGAAGACAAGTCAACCCAGTTCACATTTGACCTAGGTCAAATTTGTAGATTACAGAACCCGAATTTCAATGTCATTCTGGTTGTCAGCACTGGATTTGAATAGCAATAACTCAAACTATAAAAATCCGATTGAGGCATTTTTAGATGCGTTGGAAAGATGAAACATAGGGCTAAAATTTTCATGTTTTGACCAAATGCTGATTTGATACCGATCAAAGTGAAAAATGAAGGCAAAATGTAAAATCTCAAAACTGTCCTCAAAACAGTACATTTGGCAGTCAAGGATATTTTTGTCATTTCACATGCTACAGTGCTCAGATTGAGATGAAATTTTACAGGTAGCTATATAACACCATTTGCTACAACTTTTCATGTTTTGCCCCATGGACGCATTAAATAGGTCAGAAGCACGACAGTTTCAATCTTAAAGCTGGAAATTTGATGAATTCAAGGTTTAAAATTCTCATTCATGTCTTGAACCACTATCTCAACTCCCTATCCAAGCTTATAAACATCATATGCTATATAAACAACAAGAAATACAATTGAACAACTTAAACCCTAGCTCAAAAATCCACCCCATCCATCAAAATTACTTAAAAAGCCGTCCTTAGCCATGAGTATGAGTTGCTAGCCAAACTTAAACAAGATTAAGGGAGAGAAATAGAAAAGACAGCCATAATACCTCACCAAGATACTTGCAAGAGAAATCCACAACCTTTCTTCCAAAAACTTTGCCACACAAAGCTTTAATCTTCCCTAAAGAGCAACTTATATGGAGTGGTTTGCAAGATTTGTGGTTGGAGTTCAAGATTGAAGCAAGAAAGGATGGTGCAAGATGAAGTCTTTCCTCTCTTCTCTCTTCTCTATGGTTCAGCCAAGCAAGGATGAAAAATGGAGGAATTTTGGTCAAATTTTTTGTTTTAGGAAAGTTAAAACAAGTTGGTCAAAGTCCAACTTCCATAGGTGTCATGACACTTGTTTTTTTTCTAGACTTTTCTCTCCTTTCTTTTGGTCAAATATTGTGGCTGATTTAAAAGATATTTTTAGGCTTAATTAGCTGAAATAAAATGAGAAGATTAAGGTAATAAACTAGTGGTCATGTGGTGTAGTCACTCGGTAACAAACGGTACACTTCGGTTCACACAGTTTTTCCTTACTTCACGCGTACTAGGGTTTTCACTTTTTATTCAGTAACTTATTATTATTACTTCTACTCATACACTTTTTGTCATCTAAAACTCATTCTTAATCACCAAATTTAGTACACACTCCATACCACACTACCGAAAGACGTAAAAACCCTAGTTTACCCTAACGATGAAAGTAAAGGGGAACTCTTCATTCTATTCTTTATTCCAACTATTGAGGGAGTAAATAAGTAGTAAATATATTATAAAGTCATTTAATCAAAATAAGAGGGAATTTTAAGAAAATATGTGCTAATTTTCCAGTCGTCACACTCTCTCCTCCTTAAAAGAATTTCGACCTCGAAATTCATACATGTATTCATAAATTACTCTGGTTATTTTCCTTGCATGGCCGTTTCTAGCTCCCAAGTCTCACCATAGCCAAAATTTAGCTAAACAATAGAAAACACGAATCATACCTGCTACTACCTCCGATGGTTCCGGTACTGCCTGTTGGTCCAAGGCGTACATTCTAACTGGCACACCTAGTCTTGTCCCTCCTACATTAGCTTGTTCAAGGTTTAGGTGTGATCTACGGGAGCAAGTTGCAAGCTGGTGCTCAACACTACTATACCATAAACATTTTCGTGCCTTTCGCCAACAATTATCCTCAATATGATTGGTCTTTCCACAATATCCACAAAATAAATGAGGGGTTGGGGTTTGATCTACTTGTGAGGCACTTCTCGAAATAACTTCTTTAGGTGTTCCCGGGACTCGTACACCACCAGCTCATCGACTGACCTTAGAGGCTGGCCTACCTAGATCACCATGTAACTGCTCCTGACCTCCAGCAGGTGCACCAAAAGCCCTTACTTGTGCCTTAGCAATTTCTACCCTCTGGGTTTTCTCAAGAACCTCGGTGAAAGTATTAATTTGTGCCGCTGCCAAGACCTCTTGTATTTCCACATTGAATCCTTGTACAAATCTCCTAACCCTCCTTTGCTCCGTAGCTATCAATTTGAGAGCAAACTTTGATAACTTAATGAACTGAATCTCGTACTCAGATACACTTAGGGTTCCCTGACGAAACTTAATAAAATCATCTTCTCTTTTCTCATGGACTATCGGTAGAAGATATTTTTCATTAAACTCCCGCACGAAATTCAACCAGGTCCATGCGGTTCCCTCTCTCTCCCATTTAGCTCTAACTACATTCCACCAAGCCCTGGCTGGACCCTCAAACTGAAAATTAGCAAATTGCATTTGTCTTTCCTCTGCATAGTTTAAAGCGGCGAATATATTGATCATGGTTTCTAACCATCCCTCTGCTACCTCAGGGTCCGATCCTCCCAGGAGCTTAGGAGGGGAAAACTTTTGGAATCTCTCTAGGGCTCTATCTTGTCCCATTTCAGGATCCCTAGGTTGATTCACAAGGGTTTGACCCTGTTGCTCTACCAAACGAGCAAGGATATTTGTCATTTGTTGAATCGCCGTGGCCACCTGATCCTCCCCTTCCGTTCGGCGTCTAGATTGCGGCTCAACTGTTTCACCTCTCTCCTCTCTCGATTCCCATACTAATTCTTGTGCCTGTCTAGCACCACGGCTACGGTTAGAACCACGTCCTCGGGTAGTTCCATATCTTTGATTTCGCCTACCCTCCATACCTCTTTTAAACAATGGCCTATGTAAGTAGGAGTAAAATAAAATAGTTATAAAGTTCGATAAAAGCATTTTCAAATCATAAAATGAAAATAATAGAACACATTGAAAATAACATAAAGAATGTCCCAAGGTATTGCTCAAGCACTATACTTAATCAAAACTTGAAGAAGTACAATCAAGTATGTGACGCCCCGAAAGAATGAGTGTGAGAACCCGGAAATTTTCTAATTTTCTAGGGTTTATTTTATTTAATCGCCCGCCTTTTCTACATTTTCTTTATTAGAAAAATTCCCCAGATAAAGTTTATCAGCAAAATATCTCCTTATTTCCAACTGGCTTTGACCGAAATTTGTGGCTAAAAATGCAAGGGAAGGAAAGAGAAATTTGCATGGCTTTGGTGGTGACAAGTGTCACCACCCTCTGGCTTTTTGACTAATTTTTTTTTCTTGTTCTTTTATCCTTCATTTCAGCTTATTTCCTTCATTCTTTCTGCTATTTTGGCTGAGCAAGGGAGAGAGAGAGAGAGAGAGAGAGAGAGAGAGAGAGAAAATCTGCAATCCATCTTGAATCCAACCAAGGAAAATTAAACCGATTAAAGTCATCCTTGGGTGTTTAGCTAGTGGAGTATTGGTGAAATTTTGAAAGGAAGAACTAGGGTTTCTCTTGGAAGACACTTAAGCAAGGTAAGGATGATGATTTCCCCATTTCTTACTCTTGATCTTGTTTAAATTAGCTTAGCATCTCAAAACTTTGTGGTGAATGATGGTTGTTATCATGTTTTGGGTGTTTTTCCCTTTAGTTACATGAATTAGGGTTTGATGGATTGCTGCATATACTTGATGTATGGTTAATATATGTTGTATCTAAGATTAAATAGGGGGTTTTGGTAGCAAGTGAAGCAAGAAATGAAGAAAGTTATCATTGAAACCAAAAATTCCAGATTTCTGGAAAAATTTCACCCTGTTCTGTCCGGTTTCAGTTCGTGTGGTTAGAGGCCGAATTAGGCTTATCATAAAACATGAAAGTTGTAGATAATGGTATTTTATAGGTTTCTACAAAATTTCACCTCAATCGGAACAACGTATCCTGTGAAAAGACCAAAATACCCTCACTATTTTAGGATGTTTCCAGTGTTCCGTTTTAGTCAGTTCATCCAGTTTATCATGTTTATTCACTAGGATCCGTGCTGATTTAGCCTTTTTCCAAAAAATGAAAGTTTTAGTACTCTGTCTTAGCTTTTGAACACCTACAAGAACACCTTAAACGGACCTTGGTAGCCTGAGATATGACCATTCTAGTGCAGTATGGTTAATTAGCCGTATAGTTGGAAGTTGGCTCTGTAAATTGGGAATTTGACCAGGTTACACTGGAAATTTGACTAAGTGATCTTCATAAAAGTTGTAGGACTTCGTCTTAGATTCGAAATGGTATAAGTTGCACACCAATCCGATAAGCGTAGCCTCATATGTGTTCTTTCCGCAAAAACCCGTCAAATCTGTCTCTTGTTAAACTTGATTTCCGCATTTGTTATTAGTTGATTTATGTCCTTGTATTGTCTTGAGCCTATTGGACGGCTATTGAAGTTAGATTTTTGTGTGTGTACCTTTGGGTTTGAATGAGAAAAATAATGAAGCCAATATGGCTGGAAATTAGGTAAACACAAAGGGCGTGCTGCCAAAATTTACGCTTGAGGGAATGGATTTCGGTTTCTAGGGTTTAATTGGGGGTTTTTCTAATGGTGGCTTTTAAGCTTCTAATTAGCTTTGATTGAGGGCTATTGTGGCCTAATTGGATATATTTTATTGCTTATTAACCGTATGTGTGATTGGTAATATATTGTAGGTTGGAAATGAAGTATTTATGGGGAAATGCTGTCCGAACTTTGAGAATGTATGATTGCTTTGAGTTTGTGATTTAGGACTTGGACTCGGGCAAGGTAATGATATATGATGGATGGTTTCTGAGCCGTGGAGGTGAGTAACCCTAAACTGTTTCCAAAGTACTTTTGAAATGTTTCTTGCATTATTTACTCGATTGCATATCATGTGTGCGCGCATGTGAGTTCATGACATGATTTGGCTTAAATGAGTTCTTGGGGAGTCTTGTGCTGAACACCAACGTCTCCACTCCTGTTTATTGTCCATGACATGATCTGGAGCTCAAAAAGGGGCTCCCTCTTATTGTTTAACGTGAAGTAATCTATTTGAGCGTTGGGTGTTTAAGTACTATGATTTCACCGGCTCACGAGAGCATAAATACGTACATTTGATCTTGGAATCATGACCTTATCGAAATGCATTATTGTGAAATATATTTGATTACTGATTTTACTGGTTACTCACTGAGCTTCTAGCTCACCCCAAAACTATTTTATTCCCCTCCACAGGGCTCGTGGCGAAGGAAGGACTTGTAATACTTATTCACGTGACTGGATGGCTTATATTTTGTACAGTTTAGATTTGGAATTCCTCCTGTATAATAGCTGGTATCAAGGATCAGAGTGGCGAAGCGGAAGCATGGACTCTTCGCTTATGATATGTAATTCTTGGAGAATTTGATGTAAAATTTGAGATTTATATTGCATTTTATTTGAGGATTGTAGTGACTGACTGAGTCCCGGCGAGAGTTGGGCAGGCGGTCCGCCGAACCCTTTGGTTCGCCTTAGGGGGAGGTGGGGTCGTCACAAAGTACGTACACTTGAATAATAAGTATCCCACATCTCACTAATATCTTCAATATATCCCAAGTCCAGATTATTCACATTTCCCGTGCCTTAGTTTTCGCCATCCAAACTTATCCTAATATTACTCGAAATATCGACTTATCATAAAAATATCACTCTTTGGTATTCGGGTACAGGAATCCAAAAATATGATAATTCACCACTCGAGTTAGCTAGGCGCAAAGAGGAAATCAACCACTTTTGAGATTCCTACCCAACATACACATCTAAGGTCCCCAACAATAGACATTTGTTCCACACTTAACAAGCCAATCCCCACAGTCCGAGAATCCTCTCCCGACACGAGCTCGATAAGAGCTCTGATAACATCTATGACGACCCCACCTCACCCTGGGGCGTACCCCAAGGTTTAGCGGATTGCTTGCCCAACTCTCATCAGGACTCACTCACTCACTTCAACTCAAATAGGGTACAACCTCAGGAATAAAGAAAATAACAGTTTCCAAGTTTGGAAAGTACAATGACATTCATTTCTATCTCAAATATCCATACAACCCCAAATACATCAAAAGATTGGAGTTCTACATACATTCAACCCTAATCGAGCGACTAGTGTGAGTACAATTACAAAATTCAAAAAAACTAGTCTACGCTAGACTGTACAAGTCTTACGCCTCGCTCGTACCCCCTGTAAGGAAAACAAATGGCGTGGAATGAGCTAAAAGCCCAGTGAGGTTCCAAATAGCAAGTTGACCATTATTTCAAATTGAAAGTATCAGAATAGTAAAATAGCGAGCATAACAAGTCAAAAAAATGAACAATAACGCTTCAAGTAGCAAATCTCAAAATCAGCGAGTGTAAAGTGTTTTTGTTTTTCAAAAGAAACAATAATGCAATAAGCAATAATCATTTCAAAGTATAAGGATACGGATGGCTCTCAGGAGCCAAGTTCCCATTGCTTCACCAGAGTTTGATCAAGTAGTAGTTGACACTCCGTCAACTTTCAAGTAAAGTAACCAGTCCAGTAGAGCACCACTTAGCTACAATCTCCGTCCACCATCCAAACCCCCCTACTGGGCCCAAAATCCTCAATACACATTGGTGGTAATATTCAAGTATACCGATTAGTCGAGGAGATAACACTCCACTCGACAACACTAGATACCCATGGTTTGTTATCTAATCGACCAAGCCCTTGCCGGCTCGACTCGATTAACTAGCCAGTGGGGTTTGGGTTCCCAGGTAGTCACTATAGTCGATGACCAATCGACTTAGTCAAGAGAAAAGTACGGAGATGGGAATGAGAGGTACCTCCCACTCGTATCGAGTGTGGTACATACTGCCACTCAGCACTTACAAGTCAAGTACAAGTATAAATACAAGTACAGGTCAATGCAAATCAAGTCACTTGTACAAGCATGAATGAGATATCAAGTGTTTAGTTGAGTTAGGTCAAGTGCGATAAAGTACACACTTGCCCGACCAAACCAAGTAAATCTTATCCAATCACGTTGGTAAAGAATTTAATCAAGTATCAAGTTCAATCATGTATTTGGAAGAACTCACCAAAGATGTAGTGCTTCTACGGATTACGTTCAGGTATTACTCTTTGCTGGGAGTCCAAATCTGCGATAAAACGCCATTTAAGAGCTTTGAAATCACTAAGGTTCGAAACTTAAACGTTTCATTTAACAACAATCAAGTAATTGAAACTCATTTGGAGAATACTCATAAAATTCATGCTCACTCTTAAAACTTTGAAACTTTGAAGCAATTAAACTTTGAAATCTTCATTTGATTCGAAGTGACGAGGAAAACATATTTCTGTTAGTCGTTACTTTATTTTTTTCCAAGGATACAAGTTTCGGCTGAATTCTAGCTTGTATCCCTTTACAAAATAGGACTTGAATAACCTAGACAATTCAAGCTCAATTCAAACCCAACTCTTCGCTCAAACTACAAGTGCACACGTCTAGTCCTCGAATGAAAATTTGAGCAGCACGTCCTTTGTATTTGGCTATTTTTCAGCCATTTATGCCTTCACTATTTTTATCAGATCAACCCCAAAGTCATACGCAAGCAATGTTACCACCATATCCCTTCAATTAGGCTCCAAAATCATCCAATTATAACACAAGTCTAATAATACAACCGGAAATCAGTTTTGAAGACAAAAGGCTAAACAGTAGATTTGACATCTTATACATTTATATCACAACTGGAGCTATGTTTATTGGATTGGGGTACCCTTTATACTGTTTCGAAGTTAAGACAAAGGGTTACAACTTTCATGAAGACAAGTCAACCCAGTTCACATTTGATCTAGGTCAAATTTGTAGATTACATAACCAGAATTTCAATGTCATTCTAGTTGTCAGCACTGGATTTGAATAGCAATAACTCAAACTACAAAATTCTGATTGAGCCACTTTTAGATGCATTGGAAAGATGAAACATAGGGATAAAATTTTCATGTTTTGACCAAATATTGATTTGATACGGATCAAAGTCAAAAACGAAGCCAAAAATGTGAAATCTCAAAACTATTCGTAAAACAGTACATTTGGCAGTCAAGGGTATTTTTGCCATATCATATGCTAAAGTACTCAGATTGGGCTGAAATTTTATAGGCAGCTATATAACATCATTTACTACAACTTTCATGTTTTGCCCCAGGGACGCATTAAACTGGTCAGAAGCAGGACAGTTTCAATCTTAAAGTTGGAAATTTGATGAATTCAAGGTTTAAAATTCTCATTCATGTCTTGAACCACTATCCCAACTCCCTATCCAAGCTTATAAACATCATATGCTATATAAACAACAAGAAATACAATTGAACAACTTAAACCCTAGCTCAAAAATCCACCCCATCCATCAAAATTACTTAAATAACCATCCTTAGCCAAGATTATGAGTTGCTAGCCAAACTTAAGCAAGATTAAGGGAGAGAAATAGAAAAGACAGCCATAATACCTCACCAAGATGCTTGCAAGAGAAATCCACAACCTTTCCTTCAAAAACTTTGCCACACAAAGCTTTAATCTTTCCTAAAGAGTACCTTATATGGAGTGGTTTGCAAGATTTGTGGTTGGAGTTCAAGATTGAAGCAAGAAAGGATGGTGCAAGATGAAGTCTTTCCTCTCTTCTCTCTTCTCTATGGTTCGGCCAAGCAAGGATGAAAAATGGAGGAATTTTGGTCAAATTTTTGTTTTAGGAAAGTTAAAACAAGTTGGTCAAAGTCCAACTTCCATAGGTGTCATGACACTTGTTTTTTTTCTAGACTTTTCTCTCATTTCTTTTGGTCAAATATTGTGGCTGATTTAAGAGATATTTTTAGGGTTAATTAGCTGAAATAAAGTGAGAAGATTAAGGTAATAAAGTAGTGGTCAAGTGGTGTACTCACTCGGTAACAAACAGTACATTTCGGTTCACACCGTTTTTTCTTACTTCGCGCGTACTAGGGGTTTCACTTATAATTCACTAACTTATTATTATTGTGACACCCCGAATATTAGGAGGTTGTTTGTAAAAAAAAAAGAAGATACTAAAGTGTATTTCTTTGGGTTTGATTTAAAACCTTATTTTGTTTTAAAAGACTAGAAACCCTAAAATTTTAATCAAAAACCCTAGTTTACTTGTGACTAACCGGATTTCTTAAATGTCTCATATTTTAATAGAAACCCTAATTTTAATCACTGAAATTGTAAAACCCTCACGTTTTTCTTACAATTTCCTTTTATTTGGAAATTCATTATTTATTAAAGCCCTACTACCCAATCGTTCCACAATAAGTGCAAATAAACCTAGAAAGTAGGGTTTTACTCTTCATTTTCAAGATTGGGGCAAAATTAGGGTTTTCGCGATTTTTCGCCGGATGATTTTTCGGTACGGAGCAAGGATCAAATTTGGTGATTAAAAGTGACTTTTAAGTAAGAAATAATATGTGATTAGGAGCAATGATATAAGGTTAGTGAATGGGAAGTAAAAACCCTAGTACGTGTGTTTTGAAGAAAAACGGCGCGAACCGACAGGTACCGCGCACTACCGATTGAACGCACCACTTGACCACCACTTTCTTATCACATGAGCATTAATACTTGAGCAAAATATTCCCCCCTCATTTCCAGCTAGCTTGACCGAAAATGTGGACTAAAAATAGCAAGGAAAAGAAAGAGAAAAATGAAAGGTGGTGGTGGCGCCAAGTGTCGCCACCTAAGAGTTTCTTGACCAAGAGAGTATCCATCCTTCTTATCCCAATTTTTGCACCTTTCCTCTTCATTATTTCAGCAGCTTGGCTGACCAAAGAGAGAGAGAAAAGAGAGAACAAGAACAACTTTCTTCTTCTTGATCTTAGCTACCCAAGTGAGAAATCAAACTTCCAAACCGATTAAAGTGCTAGTTGTGGGCTTAAGAAGCTAGGGCAAACAAAAATTTCCAAAGGAAGTGGAGTATCACTCTTCCAAGCTTGTCTTTGAGGTATAAGATCTGATTATGGTTTTTGGTCTTTTAAATTTTGGTTTAAGATGTTATTTAGATCATGTTTTAGCTTGATTACAAGATAAGCAAGTTGTTGTGATGATTCTTGGATGAGATAGGCAAGCTAGGGTTTGATTAATTTCTGCCTAACCTTGTTTTATATTTAGTATATGTTGTATATAAGAGTAGATAAGGGGCTTTGGTAGAATTGGAAGCAAGAAAAAGGAAGGATTGACTTGAGATTTCAAATATTCCAGATTTCTGGAAAAATTTCCCCCTCTTTCTGTCCGGTTTTGGTACTCATAGATAGAGGCCAAATTAGGCTTGGCCTAAAACATAAAAGTTGTATAGAATGGTATTTTATAGGTTCCTACAAAATTTCAGCTCGATCGGAGCAACTTAACTTGTGAAAAGATGAAAATACCCTCGCTGTTCTAGGTTACATTCCAGAATATCGAGTGGACAGTTTAGTCTATTTGGTTGTGTTTATTCACTATAATACGTTCAGATTTAGCTATTTTACAAAACATGAAAGTTTTATTATTATGTCTTACCTTTTAAAAGCCTCCAAGAACACCTTAATCGGACCTTGGTAACCTGAGATATGACCATTCCAGTGCAGTGCGGTTAATTAGCCGACTAGTTGGATTTTGGTTCTGTAAATTGGGAATTTGACTAGGTTGCATTGGAAACTGGACTAAGTGATCTTCATGAAAATTGTATCCCTGTGTCTTAGCTTCAAAACGGTATAAGTTTCACCTCAATCCGATAAGCGTAGCCTCGGATGTGTTCTTTCCGCAACCCCACGTCAAATCTGTCTTTTGCTAGGTTACATTTCTGCACTTGTTATCACTTTGACTTTTATTCTTATGTTGTTATGAGCCTATGGAATGGCTATTTACTTGAATCTATGATATGTATGACTTTGGGATTGGCTGAGGAAAAATAATGAAGCCATAAATGGCTGGAAAATTTGGTAAACACAAAGGGCGTGCTGCCCAAATTTACGCTCATGGACTATAGAAATACACTTGCGACTTGGGTAGAGTTGATATGAATATCACTTGAACCATCTAGGGTACTTGAATCTTCTTGTTCCGAGGTATATAAGTAAGGACTTGGCCGAACTTTTACCCTTGAGAAATGAAATAATGATTGCTCGGAGTATGTTTTCCTTGTACTTTCGACTCACATGGCATTTTCAAGTATAAATGTTACAAAGTTTTATCGTTTAAAAAGCGAGCAAGTGTTTCACGACTACTCTACAAGTGAATTCCAATTTCTTGATTTTTATTGAATGAAACGTCTAAGTTTCGAATCTTAGTCATGTTTCAAAGTTCTCAAATTGAGTTTTATCGCAGATTTGGACTCCGAACCCGGAGTATAACCTGAAAGTGACCAGTAAAGGCACTATATCTTTTGGTGAGTGCTTTCAAATATCGAATTGGACTTGATACTTGAACTTGATACGTGGCCAATATGATTACATGTTATATACGTGAATTGTTAGGGCAAGAGTGTACTTTATCGCACTTGCCCTTATGTGATATATACTTGTTTATTGTTGCAATTGACTCGATATACTTGTTTATGATGCGCGCACTTCCTGGAATTCCAGAAACCCTGTGGCGAGTTACTCTAGTCGAGCCGGCAAGGGCTTGGTCGATTGGGTAACGAATCCTGGGTCTCTTGTTTTGTCGAGTGGAGTGATATCTCCTCGACTAATCGGTATACTCGAGTATTACCACCCGTGTTTATTGAGGATTTTGGGCCCAGTAGGGGGTTTGAATGGTGGACGGAGAGTAGTTAAGTGGTGCTCTACTGGATTGGTTCCTTTACTTGAAAGTTGACGGAGTGTCAACTACTACGTGATCAAGCTCCTGATGATGAATGGAAGTTGGCTCCTGAGAGCCATCCGTATCCTTATGCTTTGGAATGCTTATTGCTTATTGGATTATTGTTTATTTTGAAAAACTTTTACACTCGCTCATTTTGAGATTGCTACTTGACGTGTTATTGCTCACCTTTATGAACTCTTCATACTCGTTACTTTGCTATATCGAAAACTTGTACATATAAATAATGGTCAATTTGCAATTTGGAACCTCACTGGGCTTTTAGCTCATTCCACTCCATTTGTTTACCTTTCAGGGGTACGAGCGAGGCGTGAGATATGTATAGACTAGCGTAGACTAGTTGTTTTGACTTTTGACATGTACTCGCGCTATTACTCGAATAGAATGTTTTGTATCTGGATTGTATACACTTTGAACCAGTTTGGGTATATTGAGGTTTTGTATCTTGATTGTGCATCAATGTAAATTATAAGCTTGAATTGCGATGTTATTTATGGTCTATGGATGTATGCATGTGATACGAGTGAGTGAGTCCTGGCGAGAGTTGTACAGGCGGTCCGCCGAACCCTTTGGTACACCTTAGGGGGGGGTGGGGTCGTCGCAGATGGTATCAGAGCTCCTTTTGAGCTCGTGCCGGGAGAGGGTTCTCGGACTGTGGGATTGACTTGTTAAGTGTGGAACAATTGTCTATTTTCGGGGACCTTAGATATGTATGTTGGGTAGGAATCTCTAATACGGGTGATTTGCTCTTGAGCCTAGCCAGCTTGAGTGGTGAATTATCATATTTTCCGATTCTTGTCCCCGAATACCAAAGAGTGACACCTTTACGATAAGTTGAGATCTCGCGTAATATTGGGATAAGTTTGGATTACGAAAGCAAAGGCACGGGGAATGCGAATAGTTTGGACTTGAAATATATTGAAGATATTCATGGGATTTGGGATCCTTCTTATTCACGTGTTTCGAGCCTTGATTAAGTGTAGTGCCTGAGCAATACCTAGGGTTAATGTACCGTAGGATGTGTTAATTGCTATGATATGTATATAAAGAAAGTATGTTATTTTCAATGTGTTTTGAAAATGCTTTTATTTGCTTATACTTATTTACGAATAAACCTATGAATTTACGAATAAATGTATGAATTTCGAGGACAAAATTCTTTTGAGGAGGGGAGATTGTGACACCCCGAATATTAGGAGGTTGTTTGTAAAAAAAAAAGAAGATAATAAAGTGTATTTCTTTGGGTTTGATTTAAAACCTTATTTTGTTTTAAAAGACTAGAAATCCTAAAATTTTAATCAAAAACCCTAGTTTGCTTGTGACTAACCGGTTTTCTTAAATGTCTCATATTTTAATAGAAACCCTAATTTTAATCACTGAAATTGTAAAACCCTCACGTTTTTCTTAAAATTTCCTTTTATTTGGAAATTCATTATTTATTAAAGCCCTACTACCCAATCGTTCCACAATAAGTGCAAATAAACCAAGAAAGTAGGGTTTTACTCTTCGTTTTCAAGATTGGGGCAAAATTAGGGTTTTCGCGATTTTTCGCCGGATGATTTTTCGGTACGGAGCAAGGATCAAATTTGGTGATTAAAAGTGACTTTTAAGTAAGAAATAATATGTGATTAGGAGCAATGATATAAGGTTAGTGAATGGGAAGTAAAAACCCTAGTACGTGTGTTTTGAAGAAAAACGGCGCGAACCGACAGGTACCGCGCACTACCGATTGAACGCACCACTTGACCACCACTTTCTTATCACATGAGCATTAATACTTGAGCAAAATATTCCCCCCTCATTTCCAGCTAGCTTGACCGAAAATGTGGACTAAAAATAGCAAGGAAAAGAAAGAGAAAAATGAAAGGTGGTGGTGGCGCCAAGTGTCGCCACCTAAGAGTTTCTTGACCAAGAGAGTATCCATCCTTCTTATCCCAATTTTTGCACCTTTCCTCTTCATTATTTCAGCAGCTTGGCTGACCAAAGAGAGAGAGAAAAGAGAGAACAAGAACAACTTTCTTCTTCTTGATCTTAGCTACCCAAGTGAGAAATCAAACTTCCAAACCGATTAAAGTGCTAGTTGTGGGCTTAAGAAGCTAGGGC
The DNA here is from genome assembly GCF_003713205.1 of Coffea eugenioides. Classification (NCBI taxonomy): domain Eukaryota; kingdom Viridiplantae; phylum Streptophyta; class Magnoliopsida; order Gentianales; family Rubiaceae; genus Coffea; species Coffea eugenioides. Next base: position 23,190,567 of record NC_040044.1, on the reverse strand, counting down.
AAACAAAAATTTCCAAAGGAAGTGGAGTATCACTCTTCCAAGCTTGTCTTTGAGGTATAAGATCTGATTATGGTTTTTGGTCTTTTAAATTTTGGTTTAAGATGTCATTTAGATCATGTTTTAGCTTGATTACAAGATAAGCAAGTTGTTGTGATGATTCTTGGATGAGATAGGCAAGCTAGGGTTTGATTAATTTCTGCCTAACCCTGTTTTATATTTAGTATATGTTGTATATAAGAGTAGATAAGGGGCTTTGGTAGAATTGGAAGCAAGAAAAAGGAAGGATTGACTTGAGATTTCAAATATTCCAGATTTCTGGAAAAATTTCCCCCTCTTTCTGCCCGGTTTTGGTACTCATAGTTAGATGCCAAATTAGGCTTGGCCTAAAACATGAAAGTTGTAGATAATGGTATTTTATATGTGGATACAAAATTTCAGCTCAATTGGAGCAACGTAGCTTGTGAAAAGATGATAATACCCTCGCTGTTCTAGGTTACATTCCAGAATTTCGAGTGGACAGTGTAGTCTATGTGGTTGTGTTTATTCACTATAATCCGTTCGGATTTAGCTATTTTCCAAAACATGAAAGTTTTAGTATTCTGTCTTATTTTTTAAACACCTCCAAGAACACCTTAATCGGACCTTGGTAACCTGAGATATGACCATTCCAGTGCAGTGCAGTTAATTAGCCGACTAGTTGGATTTTGGTTCTGTAAATTGGGGATTTGACTAGGTTGCATTGGAAACTGGACTAAGTGATCTTCATGAAAATTGTAGCCCTTTGTCTTAGCTTCGAAACGGTATAATTTCACCTCAATCCGATAAGCGTAGCCTCGGATGTGTTCTTTCCGCAACCCCACGTCAAATCTGTCTTTTGCTAGGTTACATTGCTAGGTTACATTTCTGCACTTGTTATCACTTTTGACTTTTATTCTTATGTTGTTATGAGCCTATGGAACGGCTATTTACTAAAAGTTGAATCTATGATATGTATGACTTTGGGATTGGCTGAGGAAAAATAATGAAGCCATAAATGGCTGGAAAATTTGGTAAACACAAAGGGCGTGCTGCCCAAATTTACGCTCATGGACTATAGAAATACACTTGCGACTTGGGTAGAGTTGATATGAATATCACTTGAACCATCTAGGGTACTTGAATCTTCTTGTTCCGAGGTATATAAGTAAGGACTTGGCCGAACTTTTACCCTTGAGAAATGAAATAATGATTGCTCGGAGTATGTTTTCCTTGTACTTTCGACTCACATGGCATTTTCAAGTATAAATGTTACAAAGTTTTATCGTTTAAAAAGCGAGCAAGTGTTTCACGACTACTCTACAAGTGAATTCCAATTTCTTGATTTTTATTGAATGAAACGTCTAAGTTTCGAATCTTAGTCATGTTTCAAAGTTCTCAAATTGAGTTTTATCGCAGATTTGGACTCCGAACCCGGAGTATAACCTGAAAGTTCCTGAGTCTTTCTCCTCCTTGATACAACTATATCCTACTCTTGCTACTTTTTCGATATACTTGTTCACTCGGTGCACTCTCTCCCTTCTTGTTTGTCAGCTTTACTCGAGTATTCTCTTGAGGATTTTGGGCCCAGTAGGGGGTTTGAATGGTGGACGGAGAGTAGTTAAGTGGTGCTCTACTGGATTGGTTCCTTTACTTGAAAGTTGACGGAGTGTCAACTACTACGTGATCAAGCTCCTGATGATGAATGGAAGTTGGCTCCTGAGAGCCATCCGTATCCTTATGCTTTGGAATGATTATTGCTTATTGGATTATTGTTTATTTTGAAAAACTTTTACACTCGCTCATTTTGAGATTGCTACTTGACGTGTTATTGCTCACCTTTATGAACTCTTCATTCGTTACTTTGCTATATCGAAAACTTGTACATATAAATAATGGTCAATTTGCTATTTGGAACCTCACTGGGCTTTTAGCTCATTCCACTCCATTTGTTTTCCTTTCAGGGGTACGAGCGAGGCGTGAGATATGTAAAGACTAGCGTAGACTAGTTGTTTTGACTTTTGACATGTACTCGCGCTATTACTCGAATAGAATGTTTTGTATCTGGATTGTATACACTTTGAACCAGTTTGCGTATATTGAGGTTTTGTATCTTGATTGTGCATCAATGTAAATTATAAGCTTGAATTGTGATGTTATTTATGGTCTATGGATGTATGCATGTGATACGAGTGAGTGAGTCCTGGCGAGAGTTGGGCAGGCGGTCCGCCGAACCCTTTGGTACAACTTAGGGGGAGGTGGGGTCGTCACAGATGGTATCAGAGCTCCTTTTGAGCTCGTGCCGGGAGAGGGTTCTCGGACTGTGGGATTGACTTGTTAAGTGTGGAACAATTGTCTATTGTCGGGGACCTTAGATATGTATGTTGGGTAGGAATCTCTAATACGGGTGATTTGCTCTTGAGCCTAGCCAGCTTGAGTGGTGAATTATCATATTTTCCGATTCTTGTCCCCGAATACCAAAGAGTGACACCTTTACGATAAGTTGAGATCTCGCGTACTATTGGGATAAGTTTGGATTACGAAAGCAAAGGCACGGGGAATGCGAATAGTTTGGACTTGAAATATATTGAAGATATTCATGGGATTTGGGATCCTTCTTATTCACGTGTTTCGAGCCTTGATTAAGTGTAGTGCCTGAGCAATACCTAGGGTTAATGTACCGTAGGATGTGTTAATTGCTATGATATGTATATAAAGAAAGTATGTTATTTTCAATGTGTTTTGAAAATGCTTTTATTTGCTTATACTTATTTACGAATAAACCTATGAATTTACGAATAAATGTATGAATTTCGAGGACGAAATTCTTTTAAGGAGGGGAGATTGTGACACCCCGAATATTAGGAGATTGTTTGTAAAAAAAAAAGAAGATACTAAAGTGTATTTCTTTGGGTTTGATTTAAAACCATATTTTGTTTTAAAAGACTAGAAACCCTAAAATTTTAATCAAAAACCCTAGTTTGCTTGTGACTAACCGGTTTTCTTAAATGTCTCATATTTTAATAGAAACCCTAATTTTAATCACTGAAATTGTAAAACCCTCACGTTTTTCTTAAAATTTCCTTTTATTTGGAAATTCATTATTTATTAAAGCCCTACTACCCAATCGTTCCACAAAGAGTGCAAATAAACCAAGAAAGTAGGGTTTTACTCTTCGTTTTCAAGATTGGGGCAAAATTAGGGTTTTCGCGATTTTTCGCCGGATGATTTTTCGGTACGGAGCAAGGATCAAATTTGGTGATTAAAAGTGACTTTTAAGTAAGAAATAATATGTGATTAGGAGCAATGATATAAGGTTAGTGAATGGGAAGTAAAAACACTAGTACGTGTGTTTTGAAGAAAAACGGCGCGAACCGACGGGTACCGCGCACTACCGATTGAACGCACCACTTGACCACCACTTTCTTATCACATGAGCATTAATACTTGAGCAAAATATTCCCCCCTCATTTCCAACTAACTTGACCGAAAATGTGGACTAAAAATAGCAAGGAAAAGAAAGAGAAAAATGAAAGGTGGTGGTGGCGCCAAATGTCGCCACCTAAGAGTTTCTTGACCAAGAGAGTAACCATCCTTCTTACCCCAATTTTTGCACCTTTCCTCTTCATTATTTCAGCGGCTTGGCCGACCAAAGAGAGAGAGAAAAGAGAGAACAAGAACAACTTTCTTCTTCTTGATCTTAGCTATCCAAGTGAGAAATCAAACTTCCAAACCGATTAAAGTGCTAGTTGTGGGCTTAAGAAGCTAGGGCAAACAAAAATTTCCAAAGGAAGTGGAGTATCACTCTTCCAAGCTTTTCTTTGAGGTATAAGATCTGATTATGGTTTTTGGTCTTTTAAATTTTGGTTTAAGATGTCATTTAGATCATGTTTTAGCTTGATTACAAGATAAGCAAGTTGTTGTGATGATTCTTGGATGAGATAGGCAAGCTAGGGTTTGATTAATTTCTGCCTAACCTTGTTTTATATTTAGTATATGTTGTATATAAGAGTAGATAAGGGGCTTTGGTAGAATTGGAAGCAAGAAAAAGGAAGGATTGACTTGAGATTTCAAATATTCCAGATTTCTGGAAAAATTTCCCCCTCTTTCTGTCCGGTTTTGGTACTCATAGATAGAGGCCAAATTAGGCTTGGCCTAAAACATAAAAGTTGTATAGAATGGTATTTTATAGGTTCCTACAAAATTTCAGCTCGATCGGAGCAACTTAACTTGTGAAAAGATGAAAATACCCTCGCTGTTCTAGGTTACATTCCAGAATATCGAGTGGACAGTTTAGTCTATTTGGTTGTGTTTATTCACTATAATACGTTCAGATTTAGCTATTTTACAAAACATGAAAGTTTTATTATTATGTCTTACCTTTTAAAAGCCTCCAAGAACACCTTAATCGGACCTTGGTAACCTGAGATATGACCATTCCAGTGCAGTGCGGTTAATTAGCCGACTAGTTGGATTTTGGTTCTGTAAATTGGGAATTTGACTAGGTTGCATTGGAAACTGGACTAAGTGATCTTCATGAAAATTGTATCCCTGTGTCTTAGCTTCAAAACGGTATAAGTTTCACCTCAATCCGATAAGCGTAGCCTCGGATGTGTTCTTTCCGCAACCCCACGTCAAATCTGTCTTTTGCTAGGTTACATTTCTGCACTTGTTATCACTTTGACTTTTATTCTTATGTTGTTATGAGCCTATGGAACGGCTATTTACTTGAATCTATGATATGTATGACTTTGGGATTGGCTGAGGAAAAATAATGAAGCCATAAATGGCTGGAAAATTTGGTAAACACAAAGGGCGTGCTGCCCAAATTTACGCTCATGGACTATAGAAATACACTTGCGACTTGGGTAGAGTTGATATGAATATCACTTGAACCATCTAGGGTACTTGAATCTTCTTGTTCCGAGGTATATAAGTAAGGACTTGGCCGAACTTTTACCCTTGAGAAATGAAATAATGATTGCTCGGAGTATGTTTTCCTTGTACTTTCGACTCACATGGCATTTTCAAGTATAAATGTTACAAAGTTTTATCGTTTAAAAAGCGAGCAAGTGTTTCACGACTACTCTACAAGTGAATTCCAATTTCTTGATTTTTATTGAATGAAACGTCTAAGTTTCGAATCTTAGTCATGTTTCAAAGTTCTCAAATTGAGTTTTATCGCAGATTTGGACTCCGAACCCGGAGTATAACCTGAAAGTGACCAGTAAAGGCACTATATCTTTTGGTGAGTGCTTTCAAATATCGAATTGGACTTGATACTTGAACTTGATACGTGGCCAATATGATTACATGTTATATACGTGAATTGTTAGGGCAAGAGTGTACTTTATCGCACTTGCCCTTATGTGATATATACTTGTTTATTGTTGCAATTGACTCGATATACTTGTTTATGATGCGCGCACTTCCTGGAATTCCAGAAACCCTGTGGCGAGTTACTCTAGTCGAGCCGGCAAGGGCTTGGTCGATTGGGTAACGAATCCTGGGTCTCTTGTTTTGTCGAGTGGAGTGATATCTCCTCGACTAATCGGTATACTCGAGTATTACCACCCGTGTTTATTGAGGATTTTGGGCCCAGTAGGGGGTTTGAATGGTGGACGGAGAGTAGTTAAGTGGTGCTCTACTGGATTGGTTCCTTTACTTGAAAGTTGACGGAGTGTCAACTACTACGTGATCAAGCTCCTGATGATGAATGGAAGTTGGCTCCTGAGAGCCATCCGTATCCTTATGCTTTGGAATGATTATTGCTTATTGGATTATTGTTTATTTTGAAAAACTTTTACACTCGCTCATTTTGAGATTGCTACTTGACGTGTTATTGCTCACCTTTATGAACTCTTCATACTCGTTACTTTGCTATATCGAAAACTTGTACATATAAATAATGGTCAATTTGCTATTTGGAACCTCACTGGGCTTTTAGCTCATTCCACTCCATTTGTTTTCCTTTCAGGGGTACGAGCGAGGCGTGAGATATGTAAAGACTAGCGTAGACTAGTTGTTTTGACTTTTGACATGTACTCGCGCTATTACTCGAATAGAATGTTTTGTATCTGGATTGTATACACTTTGAACCAGTTTGCGTATATTGAGGTTTTGTATCTTGATTGTGCATCAATGTAAATTATAAGCTTGAATTGTGATGTTATTTATGGTCTATGGATGTATGCATGTGATACGAGTGAGTGAGTCCTGGCGAGAGTTGGGCAGGCGGTCCGCCGAACCCTTTGGTACAACTTAGGGGGAGGTGGGGTCGTCACAGATGGTATCAGAGCTCCTTTTGAGCTCGTGCCGGGAGAGGGTTCTCGGACTGTGGGATTGACTTGTTAAGTGTGGAACAATTGTCTATTGTCGGGGACCTTAGATATGTATGTTGGGTAGGAATCTCTAATACGGGTGATTTGCTCTTGAGCCTAGCCAGCTTGAGTGGTGAATTATCATATTTTCCGATTCTTGTCCCCGAATACCAAAGAGTGACACCTTTACGATAAGTTGAGATCTCGCGTACTATTGGGATAAGTTTGGATTACGAAAGCAAAGGCACGGGGAATGCGAATAGTTTGGACTTGAAATATATTGAAGATATTCATGGGATTTGGGATCCTTCTTATTCACGTGTTTCGAGCCTTGATTAAGTGTAGTGCCTGAGCAATACCTAGGGTTAATGTACCGTAGGATGTGTTAATTGCTATGATATGTATATAAAGAAAGTATGTTATTTTCAATGTGTTTTGAAAATGCTTTTATTTGCTTATACTTATTTACGAATAAACCTATGAATTTACGAATAAATGTATGAATTTCGAGGACAAAATTCTTTTGAGGAGGGGAGATTGTGACACCCCGAATATTAGGAGGTTGTTTGTAAAAAAAAAAGAAGATAATAAAGTGTATTTCTTTGGGTTTGATTTAAAACCTTATTTTGTTTTAAAAGACTAGAAATCCTAAAATTTTAATCAAAAACCCTAGTTTGCTTGTGACTAACCGGTTTTCTTAAATGTCTCATATTTTAATAGAAACCCTAATTTTAATCACTGAAATTGTAAAACCCTCACGTTTTTCTTAAAATTTCCTTTTATTTGGAAATTCATTATTTATTAAAGCCCTACTACCCAATCGTTCCACAATAAGTGCAAATAAACCAAGAAAGTAGGGTTTTACTCTTCGTTTTCAAGATTGGGGCAAAATTAGGGTTTTCGCGATTTTTCGCCGGATGATTTTTCGGTACGGAGCAAGGATCAAATTTGGTGATTAAAAGTGACTTTTAAGTAAGAAATAATATGTGATTAGGAGCAATGATATAAGGTTAGTGAATGGGAAGTAAAAACCCTAGTACGTGTGTTTTGAAGAAAAACGGCGCGAACCGACAGGTACCGCGCACTACCGATTGAACGCACCACTTGACCACCACTTTCTTATCACATGAGCATTAATACTTGAGCAAAATATTCCCCCCTCATTTCCAGCTAGCTTGACCGAAAATGTGGACTAAAAATAGCAAGGAAAAGAAAGAGAAAAATGAAAGGTGGTGGTGGCGCCAAGTGTCGCCACCTAAGAGTTTCTTGACCAAGAGAGTATCCATCCTTCTTATCCCAATTTTTGCACCTTTCCTCTTCATTATTTCAGCAGCTTGGCTGACCAAAGAGAGAGAGAAAAGAGAGAACAAGAACAACTTTCTTCTTCTTGATCTTAGCTACCCAAGTGAGAAATCAAACTTCCAAACCGATTAAAGTGCTAGTTGTGGGCTTAAGAAGCTAGGGCAAACAAAAATTTCCAAAGGAAGTGGAGTATCACTCTTCCAAGCTTGTCTTTGAGGTATAAGATCTGATTATGGTTTTTGGTCTTTTAAATTTTGGTTTAAGATGTTATTTAGATCATGTTTTAGCTTGATTACAAGATAAGCAAGTTATTGTGATGATTCTTGGATGAGATAGGCAAGCTAGGGTTTGATTAATTTCTGCCTAACCTTGTTTTATATTTAGTATATGTTGTATATAAGAGTAGATAAGGGGCTTTGGTAGAATTGGAAGCAAGAAAAAGGAAGGATTGACTTGAGATTTAAAATATTCCAGATTTCTGGAAAAATTTCCCCCTCTTTCTGCCCGGTTTTGGTACTCATAGTTAGAGGCCAAATTAGGCTTGTCCTAAAACATGAAAGTTGTATAGAATGGTATTTTATATGTGGCTACAAAATTTCAGCTCAATCGGAGCAATGTAGCTTTTGAAAAGATGAAAATACCCTCGCTGTTCTAGGTTACATTCCAGAATTTCGAGTGGACAGTTTAGTCTATGTGGTTGTGTTTATTCACTATAATCCGTTTGAATTTAGCTATTTTTCAAAACATAAAAGTTTTAGTATTCTGTCGTAGCTTTTAAACGCCTCCAAGAACACCTTAATCGGACCTTGGTAACCTGAGATATGACCATTCCAGTGCAGTGCGGTTAATTAGCCGACTAGTTGGATTTTGGTTCTGTAAATTGGGAATTTGACTAGGTTGCATTGGAAACTGGACTAAGTGATCTTCATGAAAATTGTAGCCCTTTGTCTTAGATTCGAAACGGTATAATTTCACCTCAATCCGATAAGCGTAGCCTCGGATGTGTTCTTTCCGCAACCCCATGTCAAATCTGTCTTTTGCTAGGTTACATTCACTACAAGAAAATTGGTCATCAGTGACAACTTTTCTCTATGACGAAAAAAAGTTGTCACAAAAGTGGATCCTTTATTGACGACTTTCTAACTCGTCACAAACCTCTAATGGGAGCCAACTTATTTGTGACGACTTAAAAAAGTCGTCACTAGTAAATTCCCGCCAAGATTTAGCAAGAGCGCGGGAGTGTTTAGAACACACAATAGTGACAACATTAAGAACATCATCACTATTGCTTGGCCTATTTACTGACAACTTTTTGTTGTCGTCACTGATCACTAAAAAAAAGGTATTAGTGACAACATTTTGTAGTGATGACAATAAGTCGTCACAAAATGAGCTTCTTTAGTCGCGACACCTAAAGTTGTCACAATTGCATCAAAGCAACTAAATGTTTAGTGACGACCCGTTATTTTCGTCACAAACTACATTGCAAGAAATATGGTCATTAGTGACAACATTTTTTAGTGACGACAAAAGTCGTCACAAAACGTGGTTGTTTAGTGACGACAAGGATAGTTGTCATAATTGCTCAAAGCAACTAAGTCTTCAGTGACGACCTTGAAAAAGTTGTCACTAAAATGATCTATATAGTGACAACTTCTAATATCGTCACTGTCACTCTACCGATTCGGATTTAGTGACAAGAATTAATCGTCACTGTTTAAAGTACTTATTTCTAAGTCACTTTCATTAATTCTACTGTGCCACCCTAACTTTTGCGATTTAGCCCCAAATGTTGTAAAAAATTTCATTAATTCCATTATGATACCTTAACTTTTACAATTTAGCCCCATATGTAGTACACCGATTTCTTTAATTCTATTATTACTCCCTAACTTTTGTAATTTAGCCCCATATGTAATTCACCAATTTCATTAATTCTACTATGGCACTCTAACTTTTGCAATTTAACCCCCATATGTAATACACCAATTTTATTATTTCTATTATGGCACCCTAACTTTTACAATTTAGCCCCTATTTTTTTATTAGGAAATTGTGAATGGTATCTTGATAAACTATGCATAAATATTTTATAATTTTCTCAAACTTAAGTAATAATTTGTTATAAACTCTAAAGATATATCTTTCATTACAATAGTTATAAGGCAGGCAGGTTTTTTATCAATGGAATAAGAAATTTATGCCAGATTTATCCTTTGTACTACATGCCAAGTAGTATTAGCAAATGAATAACAAAGTACTACAAAGTAATTAACAAAATAGCCTTCAGGGAGTGTAGTTTATGGGCAAATGAGCATTATCTATTCAAAGTACCAACTTTTTTTGGCCATTTTACTCTCAAACATATAATTTATGATAAATTTATAAATGTTTGTAAGTAAAATTCAAAAAGTGTTACACTGATTTCTTACAAAACAAAAACTGGCAGGTTATCTTTTCAACATAAATTAAATTTTTTTAAAAAAAGAAATGGCCCATAAAGTACCAACTCTTTGTGGGTTTCCTCCATTACATGAACAAATATTCTGCTCTTTATGGGCATTTCACTCTGAATCATTTAATTTATGTTAAATACATAAATGTTTGTAAGTAAAATTCAAAAAGTGTTGCACTAATATTTTTATGAAAGGAAAACTGGTAGGTTTTGTATTTAACATAAATTAAATATGTGAAAGCAAAAAAAAAGAAAGAAATTACCCATAAATCTACGTTTTTAACTAGAAAAAATTAATGAAAGTTTCTAGTTAGAACAACTATAAACTATTATAACTTGAGAAAGAGAACATTTACAAGTTCTTTGAATTTAGCAAAAAAATTTTCATCCATTATAATTTTTTAATAAATATATTAAGGAGTAGTGATTAGAAATACATTAGTAAATTTAAATAAAAATTGAACCTAAAATTGACTTGAATCGTCGTGATTGACCGGTGCCCGAAATTTGTTCAAACTAAAAATGAAAATAAGTGGTGCGGGTACCATACACTAAGAAAAGCAACCACTCTTACTCCCCCGTCGACCAGTCCCCACATCCAGACGCATCTGTTCTCCTCACACATTCAATCCCTCAATCAACCCCATTATTTTCAATCCCCTTTATTCGTTTCCCAAATCCCGAGCAGCAGTGGAGGCGGCAGCCGGACCAGTAGCGCCTCATCATCGTCGGCAAGGAGCTGGAGAACAGTGGTGCCCTAGCCGACTACAACATCTGGAAGGAGCCAGAAGGAGTCCACCATCCACCTCTTCCTCTGCCTTCGTGGTGGCTCCAAGAAGCGCAAGAAGAAAACCCTACACCAAGCCCAAGAAGAAGAAGGCCAAGGCTGCCGTCCTCTAGTTCTACAAGGTCGACGACTCCGGCAATGTCCAGAGGCTCAGGAAGGAGTTTTTCTGGTTCGGAGGGCAGGGTTTGCACTAATTTGCAAACCTTGTTTCCCTAATTTTTTTCCCAATTAATTTGCCCTAAATTTTTTCCCCAATAATTGGATGGTGGTGGAGGGAGTGGAATTGGGTGTATGATGTTGCTATGAGTGGCTGCTGGTGAGAGAAATAGTGGGTTAAGTGGTGCTGGGTGGAGTGGGAATTTGGGATCCTCAAGGCTCACGGTATATTTAATTCTTATCCAAGATCGAAAAATGCCTACCCGCCTTTTAATTTCACCAGCATTCATCATTCTTCCTTCACTGTTGATTCAGTCTTTTGGCCTAGAATACATTGTGGGAGACTCCTTTTGGTCCATCCCCACAACCAATGACTTCTATACTAACTGGTCTTCTTCCCACTTTTTCCAGACAGGAGACACTCTTTGTAAATCCAATGACTTGTCACTTGTACAGATTGAGATTCGAGAATCAATCATTTCAATTTTAGGTTACAACACTTTAATCTTGGCACTGATACGCGGCTTTTTTTGTTTTTGTTTTTCTTTTTTTTTGGGTTATGCAGGTTTTGACTTTGATTCAGGGCTTCATAATGTGATGGAAATGTCAAGAAGAGAGTACGAGAGTTGCAGTGTAGACAATCCTTTTAAGGTTTTCTGGGATGGCCTGGCAAGTGTTGCATTGATGGAGGAAGGTGTGTTTTATTTCGTATGCAGTATTGCAAATTATTGTGCATTAGGCCAAAAGCTTAGTGTTCCCGTCCATAGTGAGAAAAATTCCCCACGTTCTGCGCCAACTTCATCTCAAAGACCGCCAATTCAATATCATTTTTCTTATTGCATTCGCATTATTTTGTTTAAATTTTTTATAACAATATTAGTGATTTTTTCTGGTTCGGAGGGCAGGGTTTGCACTTGAGATTCCAGAGGATCTATACCATCTGATCAAGAAGGCCATCGCAATCAGGAAGCATTTGGAGAGGAACAGGAAGGACAAGGATTCCAAGTTCAGATTGGTGGAGCGCAGGATTCACCGCCTCGCTCGTTACTACAAAAAGACCATGGGTTTGTTGAGTATGCCCTCTCATTCACCGTTTCCCTGTTGATTTTTTCTTTTAAGCGTCATTGAAGTCTGTCCAATGGGTTTGTTGAGCTGATTAACGTCTGTTCTTTGATAATGAAATGTACTGTCGCATTGCGTTTTCATTAGTATGATCTGAGATGCCAGTCTGCTGGTTAGGACTTGTAGCCATTTTAACTATTGGGATTTTCCTTCGCTTCTTTAAATACCTCATTGGCGATGTGGCAGAGGAAATGGGAAATAGGTTATCAGCCTATGCATTGGTTTTGTTCTGCATCCTTAGCAAACTACTGGGCAACAATTTTCCCTTTAAAAAATCATATAAACTGTCATTCATAAGTGTCCAGTAGTTTTGGAAAGAATTGGTGTATGGAGTTTGTTGAGGTTCCTTACTTATCCATGTTGTTCAGTAGTGCGTATGGCTGTCCTGCGCTTCTGCAATGGTTTTTCTGCAATTGTTTCTTGAGTTTTTAATATCATAGTAAAAATAAAAGAAGTGTTTCTTGAGTTCTCAAGTTCTATGTGCTTTATCTCTTACTTTGCTCTTATTTAGTTATTGTCTAGATGATACTTTTCTTTTCAGTTCTGAATTCTGAAGGATCTTTAATAAGTGGGAAAAATAACCCAAACAACTGATCACTGGGTTCTAAAGAGCAAGCTCAAAACCATTCTATGGAAACAAGGAAACACTGGAACATGAGCCATTTTACCATCTACAATTTGATCTTAGTGTCTAGCCTCTACATTTAGGCTTTAAAGCTCAGACAGAAACTTTGATGGCTCCTAATTACCGCCTTTACTCTGGAAAATCCTTTCTTTCCTTGTTGAATTTTATCATGGCACTGTCTTCTTCATTCCCTTTGTCTCTGCTGACCAAAGCTTCTGATTTCTTGTTAGAAATATGGTGCAGACAATTTGCTGTTCTGTCTCAGACCCTTCGTTTCTGAAATTAGCTCCTACTTAGTTGCCAAAAACTGTTGTTCTGATGATATGTAAAGTTGCAGATGGAAATGGTAAAGTAATTCAAGTAGAGAACTAATTACTAGTAAATTAGCAAACATGAACCTGAAGAGGACCTAATTGTAGCGTTGACAGAATACCTTCTTGAAGAAGCCTTTTGATCAACCATGATGCCAAAAATCCAGTTCCACCTGTTACACATACTCTCCCCTTCTCCATCTTCTCCCCTTCCATTAATTTGTGTCTGTCTAGCCTTTAATACAAGTATAGTACTGTTTGGTCTCTTTGCACTGGATTGTCAGTTACAACTTGAAGAATTAATGTATTTCCAGTATAGTATTTCACTTGAAGAATACCAGTATAGTACATGCAAAATGTATTTCCTTCAAGTAGTTAGAGGGAATCTTCCTTGTTAGTTAGATTGTTATGCTGAGTCAACAATCAAGTAGTTATTTTGTTATTCTTGAGATGTATAAGAATGCAGAAATCCGGATTGGGCAACATGGAAAAATCATTTTGAATAATATCTCTCTTTCTTCTTCCTCAAGTCTAGTTTCTCTCCCCCTTATCACTCTATTTCTGCTGCAATTGCTGCATTCATTACTGTGGTATCAGATTAGTGAATGCTTGTTACTTTTGTTGTTTATTTAGCAATTAGAGACTATTTTGCTTTTGTCACCTGAATTGCAATGTTGCTGTCCTTTGGCATCTAAATATTAAAACAAAGAAGTGGAATAATTCTGTCCATATAATCCTTGGCTCTTATTGAATGTTATTAAACTTCCATCCTCTAGTAGACTTTAATGTAGCGGTGGGCACAGTGGGGGTGCTCTGTAATCCATTTGAAAGTGCTTCCTGGAAAGAGTACAGGCATTTTGATAACAAGCAAGTTTTTGGAAAGTAATTTTTAAGAATCCACTACTTGCGGAAGCCCATTATGGCAAAAGCAGCTTGCTTTCAAGGTCTTCTATGCATCATTTAATGGTGTAACATAACACTTACAATCCAGAACATAATAAATTCAGATTTCATCCTTATTATGTTGTATTTTTTTTTCCTTATTATGTCAAATAAGGAGTCATAATTTTACATATTAGTTACTGACTTATTTGAGATTTGATATTCAAAGATGTACATTTATTCATTGTATACATTTATTCATTGGCATTAAGCCTGACATGCACGTTGGGCTATTACAGAACTTTTAGTACATTCTGCTGCTTCATTCCACAGTGCCACATAAGTTAGATCTTCTAAAGCTTTATGCAAGAAATACAAAAACAACCTGCAGATTACAATTCGCCCCAGCAGATAAAAGCAAAGGAAAACTTTTTTTCCAAACTGTCCATATAATGTCTCTTTTTCTACTATTTATACAGTCACTATCTAGATGAGGCTTAAACCAATGATTCACTTTATTTTTTGGTGACTCCTTAACTAATTTTTCTTGTTTTAAATTTTTCTATCATATACTAATAACTTTACTACTTTATTGCAGATATATTGCTCATTTTGGAGGTTTCGAAGAAGATTAGCAGTACGGCTTACATGTCGGCTCAAAAACTGTGGTTATAGTGCTGTCTTAAGTTTAGAAAATGTTTCGGAAGCGCAGGAAATGTTTTGGGACTTGGAATATGTTTTTTAGTGCAGCCTTGACTTATATGAGTAGTATTTGTTCTACTGAAACTTATGAAACTATTTGTACTATCATGTTGCACTTATTTATGACATTTGATTATTTAATATGTTATTCTGGCATTTTCTATTGTAACGGGTGTCTATGTTTGTTATTTATTAAACATTGCTGATGTTTTTATTTTTTAGATATTATTGTAGTAGGAAAATCATATGTAAGGTGTTGTAAATGAGTAGTATTTTTCTAGGCAGGATGTCTTTATTGACAATTTTTATTGTCACTCAATCAAAACTGTCTATTGATAAGGGATTGTTGCCACAGTTGATCAGGGGTTTATTGACAACAAAGTTGTCACTAATTCTCCTATGCCCTCACTACCGTTCCTTCATGCATCACTGACAAGAGAAGATGTCATCACTAGATTTATAGCTTTTACTGATGACATATGTTGTCATAAAAAAGTTTCATTCATTGATGACTCTAAAGTCGTCACTGTATACTTTCATCTTTTATTGACGACATAGATTGTCATAAAAAAGCTTCTATTTACTGACGACTTTAAAGTCGTCACTGTATACTTTTACCGACGGAGATTCAGTGACGACCCTGCGACAACTGAAATGTTGTCAATAATGGTCATCAATGACGACTTTTTGATTTTTTGTGACGAAAAGTAGTTATCACTGATGACCAAAATTCTTGTAGTGATTTCTGCACTTGTTATCACTTTGACTTTTATTCTTATGTTGTTATGAGCCTACGGAACGGCTATTTACTTGAATCTATGATATGTATGACTTTGGGATTGGCTGAGGAAAAATAATGAAGCCATAAATGGCTGGAAAATTTGGTAAACACAAAGGGCGTGTTGCCCAAATTTACGCTCAAGGACTATAGAAATACACTTGCGACTTGGGTAGAGTTGATATGAATATCACTTGAACCATCTAGGGTACTTGAGTCTTCTTGTTCCGAGGTATATAAGTAAGGACTTGGCCGAACTTGTACCCTTGAGAAATGAAATAATGATTGCTCGGAGTATGTTTTCCTTGTACTTTCGACTCGCATGGCATTTTCAAGTATAAATGTTACAAAGTTTTATCGTTTAAAAAGCGAGCAAGTGTTTCACGACTACTCTACAAGTGAATTCCAATTTCTTGATTTTTATTGAACGAAACGTCTAAGTTTCGAATCTTAGTCATGTTTCAAAGTTCTCAAATTGAGTTTTATCGCAGATTTGGACTCCGAACCCGGAGTATAACCTGAAAGTGACCAGTAAAGGCACTATATCTTTTGGTGAGTGCTTTCAAATATCGAATTGGACTTGATACTTGAACTTGATACGTGGCCAATATGATTACATGTTATATACGTGAATTGTTAGGGCAAGAGTGTACTTTATCGCACTTGCCCTTATGTGATATATACTTGTTTATTGTTGCAATTGACTCGATATACTTGTTTATGATGCGCGCACTTCCTGGAATTCCAGAAACCCTGTGGCGAGTTACTCTAGTCGAGCCGGCAAGGGCTTGGTCGATTGGGTAACGAACCCTGGGTCTCTTGTTTTGTCGAGTGGAGTGATATCTCCTCGACTAATCGGTATACTCGAGTATTACCACCCGTGTTTATTGAGGATTTTGGGCCCAGTAGGGGGTTTGAATGGTGGACGGAGAGTAGTTAAGTGGTGCTCTACTGGATTGGTTCCTTTACTTGAAAGTTGACGGAGTGTCAACTACTACGTGATCAAGCTCCTGATGATGAATGGAAGTTGGCTCCTGAGAGCCATCCGTATCCTTATGCTTTGGAATGATTATTGCTTATTGGATTATTGTTTATTTTGAAAAACTTTTACACTCGCTCATTTTGAGATTGCTACTTGACGTGTTATTGCTCACCTTTATGAACTCTTCATGCTCGTTACTTTGCTATATCGAAAACTTGTACATATAAATAATGGTCAATTTGCTATTTGGAACCTCACTGGGCTTTTAGCTCATTCCACTCCATTTGTTTTCCTTTCAGGGGTACGAGCGAGGCGTGAGATATGTAAAGACTAGCGTAGACTAGTTGTTTTGACTTTTGACTTGTACTCGCGCTATTACTCGAATAGAATGTTTTGTTTCTGGATTGTATACACTTTGAACCAGTTTGGGTATATTGAGGTTTTGTATCTTGATTGTGCATCAATGTAAATTATAAGCTTGAATTGCGATGTTATTTATGGTCTATGGATGTATGCATGTGATACGAGTGAGTGAGTCCTGGCGAGAGCTGGGCAGGTGGTCCGCCGAACCCTTTGGTACGCCTTAGGGGGAGGTGAGGTCGTCACAATTATTACTTCTACTCATACACTTTTTATCATCTAAAACTCACTCTTAACCACCAAATTTAGTACACACTCCATATCACACTACCGAAAGACATAACAACCCTAGTTTACCCTAATGATGAAAGTAAAGGGGAAAGTCTTCATTCTATTCTTTATTCCAACTATTGAAGGAGTAAATAAGTAGTAAAAATATTATAAAGTCATTTAATCAAAATAATAGGAAATTTTAAGAAAATATGTGCTAATTTTCCAGTCGTCACAATTAATCCCTCTGTGTAAGAATTTTCTGAGTTTGGTTATAGGGGTAAATTTAAAGTTGCTACGAACAAGTATCAGGGGATGAAAGCAATTTATGAGCTGAAAATGAGTAGAAAATTAAGGAAAAAGGTTGCACTCAATAACTATTTGGATCCCGGAGAAAGGCCACCGATCACAAGGAAAATTGAATTACATCTAGTTTGAAAAGTGATGTTTAACGTCTAGCCAAAGACGTTAAAGAAAAGCGCTTTTTGGGAGGCAACCCAAATATTGATTTTGTTTATTTTTCATTGTTCAATGCTTTAAATTTTCCGTTTCTCACTTGGGTACTGATTGATCTTGATGTGTTCCTCAACTGTGATTAGGACAGGGAAACTTGGCGTACCCACGTGAAGAGGGCACGCGTTAATCTTGTAAGTTCCAGCCTCAGGGTCAGGAGACTTTTACCAAACTTGGCGTGCCCATACTGTGAGAACCCGTACATTTTCTTATTTTCTAGGTTTTATGTTAATTAATTGCATGTTATTCTGCATTTTCTTTATTAGGAAAATTTTCTAGGTAATTTGTATGAGTAAATATAGTTTTTCGATGATTTTTCTAGTATCGGTTAGTTTTTGAGAAATTAAGAGCGTATACCGGACGTGGGACCTGCTAGTGCGGAAAGTTCGGAAAAATTCGGCCAGTTAGGTTAAGTTTTGGATACCGGGTTTATTTCAGCAGGTGTTAAGAGATAACTAGAGGTTACTAAATGAGTTGGTGTGAGAAGGACAAAAGGATAGCCATGCATTAATTGGAGTGACAAGTGTCACTTGGAGATGCATTCTTACATTTGACCACTATTCACCATTGTACCAAATAAACCAAAAATTGACCAAAAATCATCTTCATTTCAAGCTTCTTGTGGCCGGCCATCTTCAAGGGAAAAGAAAGGAAAACCTCTCCAAATTTCTTGCTCCAATCTTGCTCAATCCAACAAACCAACCGATTAATCTTGAAGTTTCCCCATAAAAACCCTTAGTTAAGTGATTGTGAGGTGATTAGTGAAGTCGTTTGGAAGACTAAGGTGCTAAGTTGTCTCCTTTCTTTGGATGATAAGGTTAGTAGCTAAGGAACCTCTCTTTTCTATCTAATGATGTTTAATTAGTGGCTTGTGGTAGTCTAAGAGGTGATTTTGTGGGCTATTTCATGATTTTGGTTGAGATTGGTGAATTTTTCTATTTATTCATGATTTTTCTGTTTTTATATGTTTAATATTGATTGGCCACGGATGATGGTTGGGAATGATCTAGAATGAAGCTAGGGTGCGTAAATTGTGGCTATTTGCGGAAAATTTCCGCTTTGAAAGGAAATTTCGGAATTAAGGTTTCAATTAACCCCATTCTGTCCGGTACTGTTTCTCCTAGTTAGAGGCCGAATTAGCCTTGGGTTAAAACATAAAATTTGTAGAGAATGATATTTTATAGTTTCCTGCAAAATTTCAGCCCAATCGGAGCAACGTAGCCTGTGAAAAGACCGAAATACCCCTGCTGCCCTGTTTCTGTCCGAACTGATAATCCGCTTCTGTAATTGGTTAGTTTGACTGGGAATACTACTGATTTGGTTGTTGATGTCATCTTAAGAAATATAGCCTGGTATCTTAGCTTTCATATGGCTTTGGAATCACTTGAATTGGAGTTGTATGTGCTGAGATATGATTGAATGAATCAGGACTGCTAGTTGAACTGCGAACTGGAAAATCTGGGGTTGTTTTGGTAAATTTGACCTAGATACATTGCAAACTGGACTGAGTGGCCTTCTTCAACATTGTAACCCTTTCTCTTAGCTTCGAAACGGTGTACATTGCACCTCAATCCGACTAGTGTCGCTTCAGTTGTGTTAGTTCCGCTAAGCAACAGCAAATCTGCCTTTTGTTTTCCAACCTAAACGTCATTTCCGCACATGTCCTAGCTTGATTTGGTAATCATATGACATTGAGCCTATTGAGTGGCTATTTATGTTGTGTGTAATGTTGGAATTGATTGAGGAAAACAATGAAGCCATAAATGGCTGGGAAATAGGTAAATACAAAGGGCGTGCTGCCCAAATTTTCGCTCGAGGGCTAAGTTTCTATTTGAACTTGTATATTTTTCGTTTGGCAAATACTATGACCGTTTTCCATCTTAAAACATGATCCTTCTTCAATTGGAAACTCCAAATGTGTACTTACTCTTACCCAAATAAAGAGGAGTTGTTTAGGGTTTTCCTGGGTATTTTGACCTCCTTTTTTTCATGAATTTCATTAAGACCTTTAGTGTATAATATCTACTTGAATATGAGCTGATTTTGAACCATATAAACGATTCCGAAAACAGTATTTTTTAGCCTATCTAGTTGGTTTCCGACTTGTCTTTAGTTTGGTTTTACGTTTGGTCTACGAAACCCTAATTATTCTTGTCCACGGGTCCAAATGTCATCGTTTCACTTTAAAGTCTTTTTATACGTTCTACTCATCAATTGCTGAGTTTCTTTGATTTCACCTAATTGTTTGTGCTAGATGAGCTGTAATATTCTTTCTCGTTTAATTTTAGGTTTTCTCGGTGACTAAGGATAATATCCGGAAGAATATTTTGCACGTTGTTTTGCGTACATAGGTGAGTGTTCCTTGTTTGTTATATTCTCCTTGACTTCATGACTTGTTATTATTGTTTGATAATGTGTTAAGTGTTTCCAATGATTTCCAAAATGAATTTTCTAGGCGAGCGTGTACTTTATCGCGCTCGACCTAAATGAAACGTGAAATTTTCAACGATTTAATGATTGATACATTAGTTGTGCATGATGTAAGCCTTTTGGCTGAACTAGGCCCTGCCCTTCATTACCGATCGACTCGAGCCAGAAGCGGACTCGGTCGGGTGATATGGTGACCCTGGGTGTGAACGTTGGTATACTCGAGTATTACCTTGTAGGTTGGTGGAGCCTGGCCAACGTCCAGGAGGGGGTGAATGAAATGAACGATTGAACGAGGGTTTTACTTACAAAAATGTATTTTCAAATGATTGGAAGAATAAGGGGAATAACAGGAGAACGAACGAACGAACGAACGAACAAATGGCTACCTGTGAGCCCGTATCCTTTTAATGTACGTGTTATTATCGCTTTCCATTGTAAATGTTTCTTGAATTATTGATTATCGATGGTTAATGTATTGGCTTTGTTGTTGAATATGTGTTCGGAACCTCACTGAGCTTTTAGCTCACCCCTTTAGTTTTGTTTTCCTTAACAGGGGGATGCGAGCAAGGACGAGAGCCCAGTGTAGGTTAGCCTAGTCTAGTTTTTTTGTTTTGTAATAGTTCTCGCCCTAGTGCTTGGCACGGGTTGGATGTATGACGAATTGAGAACCTTTGTATATTTTATATTTGTACTTCCTTTTGAGATAGAAATGTATATAAGTTTCGCTTTAAGTTTTGGATTGTTATTTCGTTTGATCTTGTGGTTTTATTTCGGATTTGATTGAGGTTCGACTGAGTCCCGGCGAGAGTTGGGCAAGCGGTCCGTCGAACCCTCTGGTTCGCCTTAGGGGGAGGTGGGGCTGTCACACATACCATGTTGGTAAAACCTCATCATTTCACAACACGCGAGGAGAGAACGCGTTAAATTGCGAAAAGTGACTCCCAAGATCAGAATACTTTTACCAAACTTGGCATGCCCACGCCGTGTTTGAACACCCAAAATTTTTTTTTTTCCGTTTAACCTTCGATTTTGATTTTCAAATTACAAATTTTAAAATTTAAATTCAAAAAAAAAGACAAAGAAAAAACAAAAAAAAACTATTTTTTCTTTCTCTTCTCTTTCTTTCTTTTTTTCTTTCTTTCTTTTTCCTCTTCTTTTCTTTCTTCTTCCCCTATTTCACTTTCCTTTCCTTCTTTGGCCGAAACCCCACCTCCACCTCCATCGCCGCTCCCGCAAGTCGCGCTCAACCCACGGTCTCCAGCCACTACAGCCACGCTCCGCTGGTGTCCTCCACCCCACTCATCATCGCCGCTGGTGCTTGGACCAAAACGTACGCCGGAGTTCTCCTTCCCTCTACGATCCATCACTGCCATGCACTGCCGTAGCACCATTTTCACTTGTGACGCCCCGAAAGGATGAGTGTGAGGACTCGCAAATTCCTTATATATTTCTTGAAATTTTTTTTTTATTTGAAAGTATTTGGAAAATACTATTCTATACCATCTTACTACTCAATCACGCTAGAAAAAGTGCCAATAATCATAGGAAATTAGGATTTTCCTTTCCGATTTCAATTCGAAGTGAAATAGGGTTTTTCGTGTATCCGTCGTGTAATCATCCGGTACGAAGCGAGGATCAAATTTGGTGCTTAAGAGTGACTTTTAAGTGAGAAATAATATGTGATTAGAAGCAATGATAAAGAGTTAGTGAAAAGAAAAAAACCCTAGTACGTGTGATTTAAGGAAAAACGGTGCAAACCGACGTGTACCGTGTACTACCAATTTAACCACCACTTGATCACCACTTTCTTACCATACAAGCTTACCACTAATTGACCAAAATATCTTCCCCCTCATGGCTATCTCTTGACCGAAATTTGTGGCTAAAATGCGAGGAAAAGAAAGAGAAAAATGAAAGGTGGTGGTGGCGACACTTGTCGCCACCTAAGGGTTTCTTGACCAAGAGATTAGTATTCCTTTTTAACCCCAATTTTTGCATCTTTCCTTCATTATTTCTGCTCCATAGCCGAACAAGAAGAGAGAGAAAGGGAGAGCAAGAGAAAACCATTTCCTTCTTGATTTGCACTATCCAAGTGAGAAGAAAGAAAACTAAACCGATTAAAGAGTGAGTTGTGGAGTTGGGAAGCTAGGGGAACTAAAAATTTCCAAAGGAGGTGGAGTATCACTCTTCCAAGTTTTGTCTTTGAGGTATAAGATCTGATCATGGTTCTTGTTCTTTTAAATTTTGGTTTAAGATGTTATCTAGTTCATGTTTTGGCTTGATTACAAGATATGCAAGTTGGGGTGATGATTTTGGATGATATATGCAAGTTAGGGTTTAATAAATTTCTACCTAAACTTGTTGTATAGTTAGTATATATTGCATATAAGATTATATAAAGGGCTTTGGTAGTGTTGGAAGCAAGAAAATGAATAGATTGTCATGAAATCCCAAAAATTCCAGATTTCTGGAAATTTCCTAATTCAGTTCTGCCCAGTTTTGGTACTCATATTTAGAGGCCAAATTAGGCTTGGAATAAAACATGAAAGTTGTATATAATGGTATTTTATAGGTTCCTACAAAATTTCAGCTCAATCGGAGCAACATAGCTTGTGAAAAGATGAAAATACCCTCGCTGTTCTAGGTTACATTCCAGTGTTCCGCGTGGACAGTTTAGTCTATTTGGTTGTGTTTATTCACTATAATACGTTGGGATTTAGCTATTTGCCAAAACATGAAAGTTTTAGTATTCTGTCTTATCTTTTAAACGCCTCCAAGAACACCTTAATCGGACCTTGGTAACCTGAGATATGACCATTCCAGTGCAGTGCGGTTAATTAGCCGACTAGTTGGATTTTGGTTCTGTAAATTGGGAATTTGACTAGGTTGCATTGGAAAATGGACTAAGTGATCTTCATAAAAATTGTAACCCTGTGTCTTAGCTTCGAAACGGCATAAGATTCACCCCAATCCGATAAGCGTAGCTTAGGTTGAGTCCGTTATGCAAAACACTATCAAATCTGTCTTTTGTTAAGTTCATTTCCGCACTTGTTATTAACTTGAATTTTGTCCTTGTATTGTCTTGAGCCTATTGGATGGCTATTGAAGTTAGATTGTTGTGTGTGTACCTTTGGGTTTCAATGAGAAAAATAATGAAGCCAATATGGCTGAAAATTAGGTAAACACAAAGGGCGTGCTGCCCAAATTTACGCTTGAGGGAATGAATTTCGGTTTCTAGGGTTTAATTGGGGGTTTTTCTAATGGTGGCTCTTAAGCTTCTAATTAGCTTTGATTGAGGGATATTTCGGCCTAATTGGATATATTTTATTGCTTAGTAACCGTATGTGTGATTGGTAATATATTGTAGGTTGGAAATGAAGTATTTATGGGGAAATGCTGTCCGAACTTTGAGAATGTATGATTGCTTTGAGTTTGTGATTTAGGGCTTGGACTCGGGCAAGGTAATGATATATGATGGATGGTTTCTGAGCCGTGGAGGTGAGTGACCCTAAACTGTTTCCAAAGTTACTTGCGAAGTGTTTCTTGCATTATTTACTCGTTTGCGTATCATGTGTGCCGGCATGTGAGTCCATGAAATGATTTGGCTTAAATGAGTTCTTAGGGAGTCTTGTGCTGAACACCAACGTCTCCACTCCTGTTTATTGTCGATGACATGATCTGGAGCTCAAAAGGGGCTCCCTCTTATTGTTTAACGTGAAGTAATCTATTTGAGCGTTAGGTGTTTAAGTGCAATGATTTCACTGGCTCACGAGAGCGATAAACGTACATTTGATCCTTGATTCATGACATCATTGAAGTGCATTATCTTGAAATATATTTGCTTACTGATTTTGCTGGTTACTCACTGAGCTTTTAGCTCACCCCAAAACTATTTTATTCCCCTCCACAGGGCTCGTGGCGAAGGAAGGACTTGTAATACTTATTCACGTGACTGGATGGCCTATATTTTGTATAGTTTAGATTTGGAATTCCTCCTGTATAATAGCTGGTATCAAGGATCAGAGTGGCGCAGCGGAAGCGTGGACGCTTCGCTTATGATATGTAATTCTTGGAGACTTTGATGTAAAATTTGAGATTTTTATTGCATTTTGTTTGAGGACTGAAGTGATCGACTGAGTCCCGGCGAGAGCTGGGCAGGCGACCCGTCGAACCCTGGGGTACGCCCTAGGGGGAGGTGGGGCCGTCACAGGTGGTATCAGAGCTTAGGCTTCAGATCTCTGTAGTGTATCCTAGGCTTAAAGTTTAGGATGCTAGACCGTGGGTTTGGTTTGAAATATTTGTGATTCTTGCAGGATGTCTGTGCTGTGGGAGCGCCGAGCATCGAATTGCTCATTGCCCGATTAAAGCGCGTGAAAAGAAAGGAACCCAGCAACCAACCAAGACCGACCCTGGACCGTCAAGTGGAAAAGGGACTGGAATGAAGAACCTCGTTTCTTCTGACTCTGAAGACGGAGAAGGTACAGGCCATTGGTTACTTTAAATTTTGAAGGTAAAATTTCGAGGGCGAAATTCTTTTAAGGGGGAGAGAGTGTGAGGACCCGAAAATTTACCGAATTTCTAGGCTTTATTTTATTTAATTGCACACTTTTATACCTTTTCTTTATTAGAAAATTCCCCAGATAATTTTTATGAGCAAAATATAGTTTTTAAATCATTTTTCTAGTATAAGTTAGTTCATGTGAAATTAAGAGTGTATATCGAACGTGGGACCCACTAGTGCGAAAAGTTCGGAAAAATTCGGCCAACTAGGTTAAGTTTGGAATACTGGAATTAATTTACCGGGTGTTAAGAGATAAGTAGAGGATGCTAAGTGGATTGGTATAAGAGAGACAAAAGTTAGGCAAGCAATTAATGATGGTGACAAGTGTCACCATAGGGTTGGTAGAAACTTTTGACTACTATTCCATGTCTTACCAATTGACTAAATAAGCTAAAAATTTACCAAAAATTCCTCCATTTCCAAGCTCTAGTGGCCGGCCCTCTCTCTCAAGAAAGGAAGAAAGAAAGCTCTCCAAGTTTGCTCCAATCGACCAAATCAACCATTTACTCTTGTTTTTGTTCCATAGAAACCCTTAAGGGAGTGTTTGTGAGTTGTTTTGTGGAGTTATTTGGAAAGCTAAGAGGACTAGTTGCTCTCTTTCTTGTCTTGCTAAGGTAAGTTGAGAAGGACGCCTCTCCTCCCTCTAATGATGTTTAATCCATGATTAGTGGTAGTATAAGATGCAATTTTATGGTTTATATCTTGATTTTGGTTGAATTGGTGAAGTTTTGTAATTATTGGGGATTTTTATGTTTTCATATGAATATGATTATGTGGTCATGTATGATGATTGGAAATGGTATTTAAGGAAGCTAGAAGGTGGAAAAAGTGGTTAATTGCAAGCAATTTCTGTTTTGGAAGAAAATTGAAAAGTTTGGGTTTTAATGTTCTACATTCTGCCCGGTTTTGTAGCTCATAGTTAGAGGCCGAATTGGCCTTGTATTAAAACATGAAAGTTGTAGGGAATGATATTTTAGAGATTCCTACAAAATTTCAGGTCGATCGGAGTAGCGTAGCTTGAGAAAAGACGGAATTACCCTTGCTGCCCTGGTTTTACCCGAATTTGGGAATTGCTTCTGTAATTGGTTATTTTGGTCAGGAATGCTTCCGAATTGGTTGTTGAGGTCTTCTGATGAAATTTATCCCTGTTTCTTAGCTTTCATATGGCTTTGGAATTTCTGGATTTGGACTTAGGTAGGCTGATTTATGATGTTTGCACTAGAATGCATTCTGTGAATCTGTTTTTGCGGTTTTGGTGTAGTAGATTGCATTTTTGACCTGGTTACACTCGAAACTGGGTTGAGTGACCTTCTGTAATATTGTAGCCCTATCTATTAGATTCGAAATGGTGGGTCTTGGACCTTCATCCGATAATCGTAGTGCCTTTGGTGCCATTACCGTAAAATGACGTCAAAAACTATTTTATTTCAGGGTTAAAGCTAGTTCCATTTTCGGATTTTCTGGTTTCCTCTATTGCTTGTGTGTGCTTATGGAACCCTATTTTGGCAAAATTTGGCATTGGTTTATGACTTGTTATCGAGTCTCAATGTACTTGTTTGCGTGTTTTAGGGCGTGACGGTGGTTCACGACGTTCCTTTGACGGAAGTGCATGAAATATTACTTTCGAGCTTGGTGAGTGTACTACTCACTTGTGTGTTACTACATGACTTTGATACTTGAACTTGATGAGTTAAATGTTATTGCACCATTGATAGTGATTTAAGTGAGGGTGTACTTTATCACTCTCACTTATTTCTCATGTTATTGGAATATTACATGAAATAAAAGTACATGACTTGGTGTCGTTTGGACGAGTATCCAACAACCATGATTGTTATCATTGAGCTCAACCCCATTGGTAGTTGATTGAATCGAGCCGGCGAGGGCTTGGTCGTGACAATTAATGAGCCTTGGGGAAAGTTATATGGAATCTTGTAATATGCGAGACTCTCGATTCCGGTATACTCGAGTAATACCACAGTGCAAGTGTTTGGAGTTCGTTGGAGTTCGGGCCCGGTAGGGGTATGTTGGGTGGAAGTAAAGTGGAGTCTACGGTTGGTTACTTTTAAACATTGACGGAGAGTCAATGAGGTTCGATTAAGAATGCAAACGAGGAAAAGGGCTCTTGAGAGCCACCCGTATCCTTTTTATCTCCACCAATAATGTGTGCCTTTGCTTATTTTTGATGAATTGAAATGAAAAGCTTTATGCTTATGTGAACTTTGCTGATTGAGTGGTATTATCTCACTGGGCAATTAGCTCACTCTATTCCTTTTGTTTTCCTTACAGGAAAATAAATACTTTTGGACTGCAATTGATAATTGGTTGCCGAATTGAGCTAGTTGGACATGCCTTTTGTATAGCTCATTTATTGAAATCCTAAATGTACTTTTGGGACCGTTTCTCTTTTGATTTGGCAAACCGTACTTGTATCCACTTTTGTACGCTACTTTGGATTGTATCTGCTAAATTTCAACATGTAAATATTTGCTTGATGTTTGGTTGGGTTTCGACGGGTCGGTTACTATTCATGGCCGACTCCGGTTTTTTTTTTATATTTTGACATTTTGACTTGTTTACGCGCGTTTGCAAGTTCCGGATCGTATTAGATCACTCTAAACTGAGCCGTTAGTCCTAGCGAGAGTTGGGCAGGCAGTCCGCTTACCCCTTTGGTTCGCCTTAGGGGAAGGTGGGGCTGTCACAGGTGGTATCAGAGCTTAGGCTTCAGATCTCTGTAGTGTATCCTAGGCATAAAGTTTAGGATGCTGGACTGTGGGTTTGGTTTGAAATATTAGTGATTCTTGCGGGATGTCTCGACTTGATTGGTACAAGATGGAATGTCGAGGACGACATTCTTTTAAGGAGGGGAGTTTGTGACGCCCCGAAAGGATGAGTGTGAGGACTCGCAAATTCCTTATATATTTCTTGAATTTTTTTTTTATTTGGAAAATACTATTCTATACCATCTTACTACTCAATCACCCTAGAAAAAGTGCCAATAATCATAGGAAATTAGGGTTTTCCTTTCCGATTTCAATTCGAAGTGAAATAGGGTTTTTCGTGTATCCGTCGTGTAATCATCCGGTACGGAGCGAGGATCAAATTTGGTGCTTAAGAGTGACTTTTAAGTGAGAAATAATATGTGATTAGAAGCAATGATAAAGAGTTAGTGAAAAGAAAAAAACCCTAGTACGTGTGATTTAAGGAAAAACGGTGCAAACCGACGTGTACCGTGTACTACCAATTTAACCACCACTTGATCACCACTTTCTTACCATACAAGCTTACCACTAATTGAGCAAAATATCTTCCCCCACATGGCTATCTCTTGACCAAAATTTGTGGCTAAAATGCAAGGAAAAGAAAGAGAAAAATGAAAGGTGGTGGTGGCGACAAGTGTCGCCACCTAAGGGTTTCTTGACCAAGAGATTAGTATTCCTTTTTAACCCCAATTTTTGCATCTTTCCTTCATTATTTCTGCTCCATAGCCGAACAAGAAGAGAGAGAAAGGGAGAGCAAGAGAAAACCATTTCCTTCTTGATTTGCACTGTCCAAGTGAGAAGAAAGAAAACTAAACCGATTAAAGAGTGAGTTGTGGAGTTGGGAAGCTAGGGGAACTAAAAATTTCCGAAGGAGGTGGAGTATCACTCTTCCAAGTTTTGTCTTTGAGGTATAAGATCTGATCATGGTTCTTGTTCTTTTAAATTTTGGTTTAAGATGTTATCTAGTTCATGTTTTGGCTTGATTACAAGATATGCAAGTTGGGGTGATGATTTTGGATGATATATGCAAGTTAGGGTTTAATAAATTTCTACCTAAACTTGTTGTATAGTTAGTATATATTGCATATAAGATTATATAAAGGGCTTTGGTAGTGTTGGAAGCAAGAAAATGAATAGATTGTCATGAAATCCCAAAAATTCCAGATTTCTGGAAATTTCCTAATTCAGTTCTGCCCAGTTTTGGTACTCATATTTAGAGGCCAAATTAGGCTTGGAATAAAACATGAAAGTTGTATATAATGGTATTTTATAGGTTCCTACAAAATTTCAGCTCAATCGGAGCAACATAGCTTGTGAAAAGATGAAAATACCCTCGCTGTTCTAGGTTACATTCCAGTGTTCCGCGTGGACAGTTTAGTCTATTTGGTTGTGTTTATTCACTATAATACGTTGGGATTTAGATATTTGCCAAAACATGAAAGTTTTAGTATTCTGTCTTATCTTTTAAACGCCTCCAAGAACACCTTAATCGGACCTTGGTAACCTGAGATATGACCATTCCAGTGCAGTGCGGTTAATTAGCCGACTAGTTGGATTTTGGTTCTGTAAATTGGGAATTTGACTAGGTTGCATTGGAAAATGGACTAAGTGATCTTCATAAAAATTGTAACCCTGTGTCTTAGCTTCGAAACGGCATAAGATTCACCCCAATCCGATAAGCGTAGCTTAGGTTGAGTCCGTTATGCAAAACACTATCAAATCTGTCTTTTGTTAAGTTCATTTCCGCACTTGTTATTAACTTGAATTTTGTCCTTGTATTGTCTTGAGCCTATTGGATGGCTATTGAAGTTAGATTGTTGTGTGTGTACCTTTGGGTTTCAATGAGAAAAATAATGAAGCCAATATGGCTGAAAATTAGGTAAACACAAAGGGCGTGCTGCCCAAATTTACGCTTGAGGGAATGAATTTCGGTTTCTAGGGTTTAATTGGGGGTTTTTCTAATGGTGGCTCTTAAGCTTCTAATTAGCTTTGATTGAGGGATATTTCGGCCTAATTGGATATATTTTATTGCTTATTAACCGTATGTGCGATTGGTAATATATTGTAGGTTGGAAATGAAGTATTTATGGGGAAATGCTGTCCGAACTTTGAGAATGTATGATTGCTTTGAGTTTGTGATTTAGGGCTTGGACTCGGGCAAGGTAATGATATATGATGGATGGTTTCTGAGCCGTGGAGGTGAGTGACCCTAAACTGTTTCCAAAGTTACTTGCGAAGTGTTTCTTGCATTATTTACTCGTTTGCGTATCATGTGTGCCGGCATGTGAGTCCATGAAATGATTTGGCTTAAATGAGTTCTTAGGGAGTCTTGTGCTGAACACCAACGTCTCCACTCCTGTTTATTGTCGATGACATGATCTGGAGCTCAAAAGGGGCTCCCTCTTATTGTTTAACGTGAAGTAATCTATTTGAGCGTTAGGTGTTTAAGTGCAATGATTTCACTGGCTCACGAGAGCGATAAACGTACATTTGATCCTTGATTCATGACATCATTGAAGTGC
Organism: Coffea eugenioides; assembly: GCF_003713205.1. Lineage (NCBI taxonomy): Eukaryota > Viridiplantae > Streptophyta > Magnoliopsida > Gentianales > Rubiaceae > Coffea > Coffea eugenioides. Next base: position 23,160,712 of record NC_040044.1, on the reverse strand, counting down.
ATTATCTTGAAATATATTTGCTTACTGATTTTGCTGGTTACTCACTGAGCTTTTAGCTCACCCCAAAACTATTTTATTCCCCTCCACAGGGCTCGTGGCGAAGGAAGGACTTGTAATACTTATTCACGTGACTGGATGGCCTATATTTTGTATAGTTTAGATTTGGAATTCCTCCTGTATAATAGCTGGTATCAAGGATCAGAGTGGCGCAGCGGAAGCGTGGACGCTTCGCTTATGATATGTAATTCTTGGAGACTTTGATGTAAAATTTGAGATTTTTATTGCATTTTGTTTGAGGACTGAAGTGATCGACTGAGTCCCGGCGAGAGCTGGGCAGGCGACCCGTCGAACCCTGGGGTACGCCCTAGGGGGAGGTGGGGCCGTCACAGGTGGTATCAGAGCTTAGGCTTCAGATCTCTGTAGTGTATCCTAGGCTTAAAGTTTAGGATGCTAGACCGTGGGTTTGGTTTGAAATATTTGTGATTCTTGCAGGATGTCTGTGCTGTGGGAGCGCCGAGCATCGAATTGCTCATTGCCCGATTAAAGCGCGTGAAAAGAAAGGAACCCAGCAACCAACCAAGACCGACCCTGGACCGTCAAGTGGAAAAGGGACTGGAATGAAGAACCTCGTTTCTTCTGACTCTGAAGACGGAGAAGGTACAGGCCATTGGTTACTTTAAATTTTGAAGGTAAAATTTCGAGGGCGAAATTCTTTTAAGGGGGAGAGAGTGTGAGGACCCGAAAATTTACCGAATTTCTAGGCTTTATTTTATTTAATTGCACACTTTTATACCTTTTCTTTATTAGAAAATTCCCCAGATAATTTTTATGAGCAAAATATAGTTTTTAAATCATTTTTCTAGTATAAGTTAGTTCATGTGAAATTAAGAGTGTATATCGAACGTGGGACCCACTAGTGCGAAAAGTTCGGAAAAATTCGGCCAACTAGGTTAAGTTTGGAATACTGGAATTAATTTACCGGGTGTTAAGAGATAAGTAGAGGATGCTAAGTGGATTGGTATAAGAGAGACAAAAGTTAGGCAAGCAATTAATGATGGTGACAAGTGTCACCATAGGGTTGGTAGAAACTTTTGACTACTATTCCATGTCTTACCAATTGACTAAATAAGCTAAAAATTTACCAAAAATTCCTCCATTTCCAAGCTCTAGTGGCCGGCCCTCTCTCTCAAGAAAGGAAGAAAGAAAGCTCTCCAAGTTTGCTCCAATCGACCAAATCAACCATTTACTCTTGTTTTTGTTCCATAGAAACCCTTAAGGGAGTGTTTGTGAGTTGTTTTGTGGAGTTATTTGGAAAGCTAAGAGGACTAGTTGCTCTCTTTCTTGTCTTGCTAAGGTAAGTTGAGAAGGACCCCTCTCCTCCCTCTAATGATGTTTAATCCATGATTAGTGGTAGTATAAGATGCAATTTTATGGTTTATATCTTGATTTTGGTTGAATTGGTGAAGTTTTGTAATTATTGGGGATTTTTCTGTTTTCATATGAATATGATTATGTGGTCATGTATGATGATTGGAAATGGTATTTAAGGAAGCTAGAAGGTGGAAAAAGTGGTTAATTGCAAGCAATTTCTGTTTTGGAAGAAAATTGAAAAGTTTGGGTTTTAATGTTCTACATTCTGCCCGGTTTTGTAGCTCATAGTTAGAGGCCGAATTGGCCTTGTATTAAAACATGAAAGTTGTAGGGAATGATATTTTAGAGATTCCTACAAAATTTCAGGTCGATCGGAGTAGCGTAGCTTGAGAAAAGACGGAATTACCCTTGCTGCCCTGGTTTTACCCGAATTTGGGAATTGCTTCTGTAATTGGTTATTTTGGTCAGGAATGCTTCCGAATTGGTTGTTGAGGTCTTCTGATGAAATTTATCCCTGTTTCTTAGCTTTCATATGGCTTTGGAATTTCTGGATTTGGACTTAGGTAGGCTGATTTATGATGTTTGCACTAGAATGCATTCTGTGAATCTGTTTTTGCGGTTTTGGTGTAGTAGATTGCATTTTTGACCTGGTTACACTCGAAACTGGGTTGAGTGACCTTCTGTAATATTGTAGCCCTATCTATTAGATTCGAAATGGTGGGTCTTGGACCTTCATCCGATAATCGTAGTGCCTTTGGTGCCATTACCGTAAAATGACGTCAAAAACTATTTTATTTCAGGGTTAAAGCTAGTTCCATTTTCGGATTTTCTGGTTTCCTCTATTGCTTGTGTGTGCTTATGGAACCCTATTTTGGCAAAATTTGGCATTGGTTTATGACTTGTTATCGAGTCTCAATGTACTTGTTTGCGTGTTTTAGGGCGTGACGGTGGTTCACGACGTTCCTTTGACGGAAGTGCATGAAATATCACTTTCGAGCTTGGTGAGTGTACTACTCACTTGTGTGTTACTACATGACTTTGATACTTGAACTTGATGAGTTAAATGTTATTGCACCATTGATAGTGATTTAAGTGAGGGTGTACTTTATCACTCTCACTTATTTCTCATGTTATTGGAATATTACATGAAATAAAAGTACATGACTTGGTGTCGTTTGGACGAGTATCCAACAACCATGATTGTTATCATTGAGCTCAACCCCATTGGTAGTTGATTGAATCGAGCCGGCGAGGGCTTGGTCGTGACAATTAATGAGCCTTGGGGAAAGTTATATGGAATCTTGTAATATGCGAGACTCTCGATTCCGGTATACTCGAGTAATACCACAGTGCAAGTGTTTGGAGTTCGGGCCCGGTAGGGGTATGTTGGGTGGAAGTAAAGTGGAGTCTACGGTTGGTTACTTTTAAACATTGACGGAGAGTCAATGAGGTTCGATTAAGAATGCAAACGAGGAAAAGGGCTCTTGAGAGCCACCCGTATCCTTTTTATCTCCACCAATAATGTGTGCCTTTGCTTATTTTTGATGAATTGAAATGAAAAGCTTTATGCTTATGTGAACTTTGCTGATTGAGTGGTATTATCTCACTGGGCAATTAGCTCACTCTATTCCTTTTGTTTTCCTTACAGGAAAATAAATACTTTTGGACTGCAATTGATAATTGGTTGCCGAATTGAGCTAGTTGGACATGCCTTTTGTATAGCTCATTTATTGAAATCCTAAATGTACTTTTGGGACCGTTTCTCTTTTGATTTGGCAAACCGTACTTGTATCCACTTTTGTACGCTACTTTGGATTGTATCTGCTAAATTTCAACATGTAAATATTTGCTTGATGTTTGGTTGGGTTTCGACGGGTCGGTTACTATTCATGGCCGACTCCGGTTTTTTTTTTATATTTTGACATTTTGACTTGTTTACGCGCGTTTGCAAGTTCCGGATCGTATTAGATCACTCTAAACTGAGCCGTTAGTCCTAGCGAGAGTTGGGCAGGCAGTCCGCTTACCCCTTTGGTTCGCCTTAGGGGAAGGTGGGGCTGTCACAGGTGGTATCAGAGCTTAGGCTTCAGATCTCTGTAGTGTATCCTAGGCATAAAGTTTAGGATGCTGGACTGTGGGTTTGGTTTGAAATATTAGTGATTCTTGCGGGATGTCTCGACTTGATTGGTACAAGATGGAATGTCGAGGACGACATTCTTTTAAGGAGGGGAGTTTGTGACGCCCCGAAAGGATGAGTGTGAGGACTCGCAAATTCCTTATATATTTCTTGAATTTTTTTTTTATTTGGAAAATACTATTCTATACCATCTTACTACTCAATCACCCTAGAAAAAGTGCCAATAATCATAGGAAATTAGGGTTTTCCTTTCCGATTTCAATTCGAAGTGAAATAGGGTTTTTCGTGTATCCGTCGTGTAATCATCCGGTACGGAGCGAGGATCAAATTTGGTGCTTAAGAGTGACTTTTAAGTGAGAAATAATATGTGATTAGAAGCAATGATAAAGAGTTAGTGAAAAGAAAAAAACCCTAGTACGTGTGATTTAAGGAAAAACGGTGCAAACCGACGTGTACCGTGTACTACCAATTTAACCACCACTTGATCACCACTTTCTTACCATACAAGCTTACCACTAATTGAGCAAAATATCTTCCCCCACATGGCTATCTCTTGACCAAAATTTGTGGCTAAAATGCAAAGAAAAGAAAGAGAAAAATGAAAGGTGGTGGTGGCGACACTAAGGGTTTCTTGACCAAGAGATTAGTATTCCTTTTTAACCCCAATTTTTGCATCTTTCCTTCATTATTTCTGCTCCATAGCCGAACAAGAAGAGAGAGAAAGGGAGAGCAAGAGAAAACCATTTCCTTCTTGATTTGCACTATCCAAGTGAGAAGAAAGAAAACTAAACCGATTAAAGAGTGAGTTGTGGAGTTGGGAAGCTAGGGGAACTAAAAATTTCCAAAGGAGGTGGAGTATCACTCTTCCAAGTTTTGTCTTTGAGGTATAAGATCTGATCATGGTTCTTGTTCTTTTAAATTTTGGTTTAAGATGTTATCTAGTTCATGTTTTGGCTTGATTACAAGATATGCAAGTTGGGGTGATGATTTTGGATGATATATGCAAGTTAGGGTTTAATAAATTTCTACCTAAACTTGTTGTATAGTTAGTATATATTGCATATAAGATTATATAAAGGGCTTTGGTAGTGTTGGAAGCAAGAAAATGAATAGATTGTCATGAAATCCCAAAAATTCCAGATTTCTGGAAATTTCCTAATTCAGTTCTGCCCAGTTTTGGTACTCATATTTAGAGGCCAAATTAGGCTTGGAATAAAACATGAAAGTTGTATATAATGGTATTTTATAGGTTCCTACAAAATTTCAGCTCAATCGGAGCAACATAGCTTGTGAAAAGATGAAAATACCCTCGCTGTTCTAGGTTACATTCCAGTGTTCCGCGTGGACAGTTTAGTCTATTTGGTTGTGTTTATTCACTATAATACGTTGGGATTTAGCTATTTGCCAAAACATGAAAGTTTTAGTATTCTGTCTTATCTTTTAAACGCCTCCAAGAACACCTTAATCGGACCTTGGTAACCTGAGATATGACCATTCCAGTGCAGTGCGGTTAATTAGCCGACTAGTTGGATTTTGGTTCTGTAAATTGGGAATTTGACTAGGTTGCATTGGAAAATGGACTAAGTGATCTTCATAAAAATTGTAACCCTGTGTCTTAGCTTCGAAACGGCATAAGATTCACCCCAATCCGATAAGCGTAGCTTAGGTTGAGTCCGTTATGCAAAACACTATCAAATCTGTCTTTTGTTAAGTTCATTTCCGCACTTGTTATTAACTTGAATTTTGTCCTTGTATTGTCTTGAGCCTATTGGATGGCTATTGAAGTTAGATTGTTGTGTGTGTACCTTTGGGTTTGAATGAGAAAAATAATGAAGCCAATATGGCTGGAAATTAGGTAAACACAAAGGGCGTGCTGCCCAAATTTACGCTTGAGGGAATGAATTTCGGTTTCTAGGGTTTAATTGGGGGTTTTTCTAATGGTGGCTCTTAAGCTTCTAATTAGTTTTGATTGAGGGATATTGTGGCCTAATTGGATATATTTTTTTTCTTATTAACCGTATGTGTGATTGGTAATATATTGTAGGTTGGAAATGAAGTATTTATGGGGAAATGCTGTCCGAACTTTGAGAATGTATGATTGCTTTGAGTTTGTGATTTAGGGCTTGGACTCGGGCAAGGTAATGATATATGATGGATGGTTTCTGAGCCGTGGAGGTGAGTGACCCTAAACTGTTTCCAAAGTTACTTGCGAAATGTTTCTTGCATTATTTACTCGTTTGCATATCATGTGTGCCGGCATGTGAGTCCATGAAATGATTTGGCTTAAATGAGTTCTTAGGGAGTCTTGTGTTGAATACCAACGTCTCCACTCCTGTTTATTGTCCATGACATGATCTGGAGCTCAAAAGGGGCTCCCTCTTATTGTTTAACGTGAAGTAATCTATTTGAGCGTTGGATGTTTAAGTGCAATGATTTCACTGGCTCACGAGAGCGATAAACGTACATTTGATCCTTGATTCATGACATCATTGAAGTGCATTATCTTGAAATATATTTGCTTACTGATTTTACTGGTTACTCACTGAGCTTTTAGCTCACCCCAAAACTATTTTATTCCCCTCCACAGGGCTCGTGGCGAAGGAAGGACTTGTAGTACTTATTCACGTAACTGGATGGCCTATATTTTGTACAGTTTAGATTTGGAATTCCTCCTGTATAATAGCTAGTATCAAGGATCAGAGTGGCGCAGCGGAAGCGTGGACGCTTCGCTTATGATATGTAATTCTTGGAGAATTTGATGTAAAATTTGAGATTTTTATTGCATTTTGTTTGAGGACTGAAGTGATCGACTGAGTCCCGGCGAGAGCTGGGCAGGCGACCCGCCGAACCCTGGGGTACGCCCTAGGGGGAGGTGGGGCCGTCACATCACTCCACCGTTTCCACTTATTCCATAGCCGCTCGAGACCCTCCATCACGTATTCAGAGAAGTTTCATTGTCCTGTTTGCTTTCTTTGCTTTATGATCTCCATTGAGGACAATGTCGGATTTAGGTGTAGGGGCGAGCTGTGGTACAATTAGTATTTTTGGTTTTTTTTTGATTTTTTTCCTTTATTTCTTGTTATTTGTTCTATTTTTATTTTATTTTATTTTTACTTTTTACTTCTGTGACTGCCAAGGATTGATGATGGTTGTTTGGCTTCAATTCTACTATTGTCATGTTTTAATACTAAAAGTGTATCAAGTTATTTTGGTTGAGTCCAAAAATATCTCTTTGGTGAATATCGATGATTTTGTGATTCTTATGATTTTTGGTTAACTTTTCTAGGTATAGGGAATAACTGCTTGGTATTTTCAGATAAATTGGTCTAATTATTAACTTTAGTTCTCCATGTTTGAAGAAATGAGGCTAGCTGCTGCTATTTTCTTTGTGATATTTTGAGTTATTTTGTTGCTTGACTGTGAATAAAAGTTGTGTGAGAACCCGTATTTTTCCCTAATAATTTTCCTAGGGTTTTTCCCCTTTAAAGGCATGTTTTCTGCATTTTCTGGCTTAGGAAATTTTCCTGGTGAATTTTATGAGTAATTATAGTTTTTTAGATGATTTTTCTAGTATTTGATAGTGTTTGAAAAATTACGGATATATAACGGACGTGGGCCCCACTAGTGCGAAAAGTTCGGAAAAATTCGGCCAATTAGGTTGAGTTTCGGATACTGGTTGAAATTTATCGGGTATTAAGAGATAAGTAGAGGAGGTAAAGTGATTGATGTGAGAGGGAAAAGAAGGATAGACTTGCATTTATGGAGTGACAAGTGTCACATGGCCATTGGTTGTCTTTGTTGACAACTATTCACTTTTTGACTTGTCTTACCAAGTGATGAAATATCTCAAAAAAATCACCAAAATTCACTCTTTTCTTCTCCCTCTTGGTCGGCACTCTTGAGCAAAGGAAGGAAGAGAACTCTTCAAAATTTTAGCTACCATCTAGTGCAAATCATCCAAACCAATTGCTTAAATTTGTTTCTACTCCATAAAATCCCTCCATTTGGTGCTAGTAAGTGATTTTGTGGAAGTGTTCAAGGAAGCTAAGGTGTCCTACAACTCTCCCTCTCTTGTGTTCTAGGTAAGTGGTGTTTGAACTTCCTCTTACACTTAATGAAGCTTAAGTTGTGCTTAATGGTAGCTAAAGTGATGATTTTGTGGTTTATTTCTTGGTTTGAGATGAATTGGTGAAGTTTTCCATTTATTGATGAATTTTCTGGTTTAATGTGATCATGATGTTGTGGCTATCTATGATGGTTGGAAATGATGGTTAATGACTATAGTAGGTGTACATGATTGGTTATTGCAAGCAATTTTGGGTTTGGAAGGAATTTGAGAAAGTTAGGGTTTTATATCCCCAATTCTGTCCGGTTTTGTATCTCATGGTTAGAGGCCGAATTGGCCTTGGATTAAAACATGACATTTGTAGGTATTGATGTGTTTGAGGTGCCTGTAAAATTTCAGGTTCATCGGAGTTGTGTAGAGTGAGAAAAGTCGATTTTACCGTTGCTATTCTGGGTTCTTCAGGATGGCCGAACTGCGCCTGTAATTGGCTGTTTTGACTGGAATTGCTTTGGATTTGGTTGTTGAGGTCTTCTGATGAAATGTATATTGGTGTCTTAGCTACCATATGCCTTTGGAATCAATGAATTTGGACTTGTATAGACTGAGTTGGACTAATTACAGCATAGTGTAATTTGTAAACCTGCAATTAAGGTTCTGGTTTGGTATTTTGCATATTTGACCTAGTTGTACTAGGATTTGGACTGAGTGGCCTTCTACATTGTTGTAGCCTTGTCTTTTAGCTTCGAGATGGTGGGTCTTGTACCCTCATCCGATAAGCGTAGCGCAATTTGTGCCATTACCGCATAATGAGGACAAAACTGTTTTTGTTGTTAGGGCCAAGTTAGTTACATTTCCTGATTTTCTGGTTTGCTATAATGCTTATATATGCATATGAAACCCTATTAGGGTTGTGATTGACATGGATTTATGACTCGTTATCGAGTCTCATTGTATTTGTTTGCATGTTTTAGGACGTGACGGGGGTTCACGACGTCCTTTTAACGACGGTGCATGAAACATCACCTACTTGATTGGTGAGTATACTACTCACTTGAATGTTACAATGTGGCTTTGCTATATGTGATTTTGATGCCTTGAAGGCTTATTTGGCTATTGGAATGGATTGAGGTGAGGGTGTACTTGACCGCCCTCACCCCTTGTGATACCGTTAATGACTGTTTACCGCTTCACTGATATACTGCACTTGCTATATGAGATATTGAATTCACTTCATGAAAAACTGATTTGGTGTCGTTTGGACGAGTATCCAACGGCCTTACTGTACTACTGAGCTCAACCCCGTTGGTAGTCAATTGAATCGAGCCGGCGAGGGCTTGGTCGTGAAAATTGACATGCCACGGGGACTGTACTGGGGAATCTTGTAGTAATGAGACTCTTGATTCCGGTAAACTCGAGTATTACCAAAAGCTACTGATTGGAGTGCGGGCCCGGTTGGGGTATGTTTGGTGGAAGGGATGGGAGTGAAGTGGGTTCTACGGTTGGTACTCATAAACGTTGACGGAGAGTCAATGAGATTGGATCAAGAATATAAGCGTGGAAATGGGCTCTTGAGAGCCGTCCGTATCCTTTTACTGATTTGTTTTATTCCTTAATTGTGTACTTGAAATGAAAGGTTATGCTTAAGTGATCTTTGTTGCTTATGTGGTAGTAACTCACTGGGCTTAAGCTCATTCCGTTCCATTTGTTTTCCTTACAGGAAATGACCACTTTTGGAAAAGGTTGTGTTAGTTGGTTGTCAAGTTGAGCCCATGTAAATGTCTTTTGAATAGCTCTTTGAATGAAACCCTAATGTGTATTGGGTTCAATTTCTTTTGATTGGCAAACCGAACATGTATATCCATGATGAATCGTTTTGTTATGCCGCTTTGGCTTTTGGCTTGTAAATGTTACATTTTAATGTATATGTGTTTAGTTGACATTTGGTTGGATTTCGGATTAACTCGTATTTCAATCGGCAAAAGAAAATTTGGCTACTCTCGGCCTAGTATCCGGATTCTGACGTGGCCGGTACTGTTCATCATCGGCTTTGATTTTCATTTTTTTTTGTTTGTGATTTTGACTTGTTTGCGCGCGTTGGTATGTTCCGGAACGTATTAGATCGACGTCAACTGATCCGTTAGTCCTGGCGAGAGCTGGGCAGGCAGTCCGCTAACCCCTTTGGTTCGCCTTGGGGGAAAGTGGGGCTGTTACAAGTTGGTTGTACTCCGCTAGTTATTACTACTGAGTAACCGGGTATCTTCACCAAAAGTGTCGATTCTCGCGTCAAAAAGTAGTAATTTCTATGAGTACGTGGTCGTACAGCGATAGGAGCTGAGTAACCGGCCTCTTTCATCTGACAAATGTTGGAATTCGCATTAAAAGACTCTAATGGCTAGAGACTAAGTCTATTATTACTACTGAAACGGAAAAAAAGGAAAAAAAAGTGAGAAAAATAGAAAAGCATGATAAAAAGGTGAAAGTTGTGTCAATATGTGATTAAAGTCAGCTTGCCAATTTATGGATTTAATATTGAGATTTTGGTTAATAGTTGAACCATTTGCTGATAAATGTTGAGCTACCATTTCTTTTTCTTAGATTAGTTTGCCTTAAATTGGAGGAGTCCGCGGTTTAGAAGCTAACCGAGATGATGTTTCTTGAATCTAGACCACTGATACTTGATATGTGTTTTTCTTGGTATCTTGGCAATAAGGTAGATGGAGCAATAGCCATTGTCAAATATTGGTGTTTTTGTGACAGCCCCACCTCCCCCTGAGGCGAACCAGAGGGTTCGGCGGGCCGCCTGCCCAGCTCTCGCCGGGACTCAGTCGTTCACTATAATCCTCAAACAGATTACAAGATAAATCTCAAATATACATCACATGGTCCACAAATATACATCCAAGTCTCCAATAATTACATGTCACAAAAGCAGCGGAAACAATTCTCAACTATACATAAAATGATTCCAAATCAAAACTGTACAAAACATAGGCCATCCAATCACGTGCACAAGTACTATAAGTCCTTCCTTCGCCTTGAGCCCTGTGGAGGGGAATAAAATATTTTTGGGGTGAGCTAGAAGCTCAGCGAGTAACCAGCAAAATCATTAAGCAAATATATATCACAATGTTGCATTTCGATGATTTCGATGATGTCATGATTCAGAGATCAAATGTCCGTTTAGTGCTCTCGTGAGCCGGTGAAATCATAGCACTTGAACACCCAACGCTCAAATATTTCATTTAACATTAACTCACGAACTCACGAAAGTGGGAGCAACATCGGTGCTCCAGATAACCATGAACATGAACCATAAACAAGGTGGATACGTTGGTGTCCAGCACAAGACTTTCCCAGAACTCATTGAAGCCAAATCATGTCATGAATTCACATGCAAGCACGCATGATATGCAATCGAATAATTAATGCAAGAAACATTTCACAAGTACTTTGGAAATAGTTTAGGGTCACTCACCTTAGAACCAAAGAAGAGAGACCACTTAGCACCTTAAGCTTCCAACCAACTTCACCACACAACTCACTATCACTCACTTAAGGGATTTTATGGAGAGGTTTCAAGTTTAATCGGTTGGTTTGTTGATTTGTGCAAGATTGGAGCATGAAATTTGGAGAGCTTTTCCTTTCCTTTTGCTTGATGTTGGTTGGCCACAAGAAGGAGAAGAAATGGTGAATTTTGGTCAATTTTTGAGATATTTATTTCATGGATAAGAAAGGTCAAAAAGGTGAATAGTTGTCTTAGGTTTCAACCAATGGAAATGTGACACTTGTCACTCCATTAAATGCATTTCTATCCTTTCTTTTCTCTCTCACATCAATCATTTCACACACTCTACTTATCTCTTAACACCCGATAAATTTTACACAGTATCCGGAAGTTAACCTAATTGGCCGAATTTTTCCGAACTTTTCGCACTAGTGGGTCCCACGTCCGATATACGTTCTTAATTCCTCAAAAACTAACTAATACTAGAAAAATCATCTAAAAACTCTATTTACTCAAATAAAATTATCTGGGGAATTTTCTAATAAAGAAAATGTAGAAAAACGGGTTTTCAATCTTAACCGGAACTTAGGGTTTAAATCTTAATTCCTACTTAGGGTTTTCGAAATACACCCAAAACCAAACGTTACCGCCAAATTAATGAATATATCAACGTAGTACGAACTGGGGCCTCACAATCTCCCCTCCTTAAAAGAATTTCGTCCTCGAAATTCCAACTTGCACTAATCAGATCAAATAATCCTCAAAAGCAGTCAAGTACACAACAGGCAATGCCTCAAAAGTTCAACCACTCGAGTAGTAGCCGGTCTACAACCACACAAGTACGAATAAGTTCAAAAGCCGGGTTCAAACAAATAAGCTCAAAAGATTATACTCAAATATACATATTTTTACAAAGTCACACTAAACATATACAAGTTATCCGACATCCGGTTGGTGCAAAATCCATTATTTACGTGAGCACTACGGCTCCAAAAATGTAGTCAATCACTGGGTAACAAAAGAAGCCAGGCATACTGGTTATAACAAAATAAACATGGCAGATATAACAAATTAAACATATCAGATAGTCAAAAGGAAATTCCATCAACGGTCCTACACGCCTCCCCTACGGAACCTACCTAATCCACCAGCACCGCCCCGGCGGCCCTAGGGTGCAAACCTAAAGAATAGGTCCAAATAGCTAACTTCAATATTAAGTAAGAACCAAATCGATTCACACTGGGACTGGCCATCTCCAAGTGCAATCAACTCAATCCCCACTTTGCCTTATGGAAAATTACAAAAGTCAATATCAAAATCTTAGCATTCAATATTTACCTTAATAGCCAAGTATCCCACAGTCCGGCATCCTAAACTTCAAGCCTAGGATACACTACAGAGATCGAAAGCCTAAGCTCTGATACCAACTGTGACAGCCCCACCTCCCCCTGAGGCGAACCAGAGGGTTCGGCGGGCCGCCTGCCCAGCTCTCGCCGGGACTCAGTCGTTCACTATAATCCTCAAACAGATTACAAGATAAATCTCAAATATACATCACATGGTCCACAAATATACATCCAAGTCTCCAATAATTACATGTCACAAAAGCAGCGGAAACAATTCTCAACTATACATAAAATGATTCCAAATCAAAACTGTACAAAACATAGGCCATCCAATCACGTGCACAAGTACTATAAGTCCTTCCTTCGCCTTGAGCCCTGTGGAGGGGAATAAAATATTTTTGGGGTGAGCTAGAAGCTCAGCGAGTAACCAGCAAAATCATTAAGCAAATATATATCACAATGTTGCATTTCGATGATTTCGATGATGTCATGATTCAGAGATCAAATGTCCGTTTAGTGCTCTCGTGAGCCGGTGAAATCATAGCACTTGAACACCCAACGCTCAAATATTTCATTTAACATTAACTCACGAACTCACGAAAGTGGGAGCAACATCGGTGCTCCAGATAACCATGAACATGAACCATAAACAAGGTGGAGACGTTGGTGTCCAGCACAAGACTTTCCCAGAACTCATTGAAGCCAAATCATGTCATGAATTCACATGCAAGCACGCATGATATGCAATCGAATAATTAATGCAAGAAACATTTCACAAGTACTTTGGAAATAGTTTAGGGTCACTCACCTTAGAACCAAAGAAGAGAGACCACTTAGCACCTTAAGCTTCCAACCAACTTCACCACACAACTCACTATCACTCACTTAAGGGATTTTATGGAGAGGTTTCAAGTTTAATCGGTTGGTTTGTTGATTTGTGCAAGATTGGAGCATGAAATTTGGAGAGCTTTTCCTTTCCTTTTGCTTGATGTTGGTTGGCCACAAGAAGGAGAAGAAATGGTGAATTTTGGTCAATTTTTGAGATATTTATTTCATGGATAAGAAAGGTCAAAAAGGTGAATAGTTGTCTTAGGTTTCAACCAATGGAAATGTGACACTTGTCACTCCATTAAATGCATTTCTATCCTTTCTTTTCTCTCTCACATCAATCATTTCACACACTCTACTTATCTCTTAACACCCGATAAATTTTACACAGTATCCGGAAGTTAACCTAATTGGCCGAATTTTTCCGAACTTTTCGCACTAGTGGGTCCCACGTCCGATATACGTTCTTAATTCCTCAAAAACTAACTAATACTAGAAAAATCATCTAAAAACTCTATTTACTCAAATAAAATTATCTGGGGAATTTTCTAATAAAGAAAATGTAGAAAAACGGGTTTTCAATCTTAACCGGAACTTAGGGTTTAAATCTTAATTCCTACTTAGGGTTTTCGAAATACACCCAAAACCAAACGTTACCGCCAAATTAATGAATATATCAACGTAGTACGAACTGGGGCCTCACAGTTTTTTTGTTGTTCTCATGCTTGAGGACAAGTATGGTTTAGGTGTGGGGGGAATTGATAGATTGCAATTTTATCATTTATTTTATAATTAATTTCCCCTATTACCTTGGTCGATGTGGATTAATTGTCAAATTCTACTCACTTTTGAAAATTTATATTTATTACAGGGAGTGGAACACGAATACCATAAAAAAGGACACTTTCGAAAGATGGAAACTTTTCTGCTTTTGGTAATTGCCGAAGAGAGAGGAGATGGAACAAGACTAGGAGTCTTCCATTTTCCTTCTCTGGACAGCCACATAATAGAGGAAGTAGGAATTAGATAGGGGAGATAGCAGACAACTGGGACTACTTTGAGTTTTCTCTTTGACTTTTCCTTTTTCGTCTTCTTGTGGAAAAGCAATTGGTCATTCTTTGTAGTCTTGGCTTGTCTTTTCATGATTCGAATGAATTGAGTTTTCTCAATCGGAGACAATGGCCGCACCTGTTTCTACAATTTTGTGTGGGTTTTCTCATCAGGGATAAACTAAATCCCTTTTTCTAGTCAAGGAACGACGGAGGCTTTGGTGCATCTAAAAATTGTGAGATCGAATTAATTTTATCTATTCGTCTTATTTATTGGTATTTGTATATTCTCCGATTGCAGTGCTTATGATTCTTAAATTAATTGATTATCTTGGATTCGGATAGTGAATTGATTTAGTAATCCACTGTCAATTGAGGCATTAAATCCATAACTGTTTAATTGCCCAGAAATAGTGACAATTGGCATGATTAGGTTTGTGACAGGGGAATATGCAGGCTAATCTAAAATAACCCCGGTAGTGCGTTATTTGGTTAGAATAGGGCTCCTCTAATACGTAAGGCAATTGGTGAGTTAAATCTTACGGGCGTACCTAGAATTATTTCTCAAGTAGAGCGGTGATTAACGGGTGTACCTTAATCACCGACACAGTAAGGAGGGGTTGACAGTCATCACTCGTTTAACAGTTATAACCTATTTATTAGTAAATAATTGGAATTACCTTTGCATCGATGATCAATTAGGTGAATCATTGTTGAAGTTATTTCTTGGCTAGGCCTTTAGTTATTATTAATCTGATTTTAGTAAATTGTCATTTAATTTTTAGTTAGTTATTTGTTTTTAATTAAACTGCTTTATTTGTCATCTTTTATACAAAAACACCCCCCCCCGTGTTACTTTGGATTTCAAAAGAGACAACTATCCCCAGTCCCTGAGGAGACGACCTTACTTGCCTTTTATACAAATCAATAATTCCTTGTGAATAAGCAATCCCATTCTGGTATATCGGATTAAGTAAACTCTTCGGAAACATGGTGAATCAAGTAACCCATTGCAAACCTAGAGTTCTTACTCTAGTACTTAGAATCGGATTTTGATTACTTTAATTGGCAACTAGATTTATATTTATTATTGTACAGGCATCGACAACTTGTCAACGTGGGATTAGACAAGTACAAGAACTGAGAGAAGAGAGAGATGCGACGGCCGAGCAACAACCTGAACCGAGGGTTGAAGGAGGGGATCAAGTAGCAACGACAATCCAGCAAATGACTAATATTTTAACTTGATTAGTAGAGCAGTAGGGTCAAGCCCCGGTCAATCAGTCTAGAGACCCTGAGATAGGGGAAGATAGGGCCCTAAAGAGGTTTCAAAAGTTTTTCCTTCCAAATTTCTTGGAGGGCCAGACCCGGATGCAGCGGAAAGATGGTTGGAAATAATGATCAATATTTTCTCCACCTTGAATTATATGGAGGAAAAGCAGATAAACTTTGCCATATTCCAATTTGAGGGACCAACCAGAGTCTGGTGGAATGTAATTAGGGCTAAGTGGGAGAGAGAGCGGACAACATGGACTTGGGTGAATTTGTGTGAGAGTTTAACGAGAAATATCTTCCACCAATAGCTCAGGAGAAAAGGAAGGACGATTTCATTAAACTACGTCAGGGAGGATTAAGTGTATCTGAGTATGAGACTCAGTTCACCAAATTATCCAAGTTTACTCCTGAATTGATAGCTACGGAGCAAAGGAGGGTGAGACGGTTTGTACAGGGGTTAAATGTAGAAATACAAGAGGCTTTGGTGGCGGCACAAATTAATATTTTCACGGAGATAATCCCTCACTCATTTTATGGATATTGTGGAAAGAACAATCATACTGAAGATAATTGTTGGCGAAAGGCACGGAAATATTTATGGTGTGGTAATGCTGAGCACCAAATTGCAACTTGTCCCCTCTTCGGTGAGACTTAACAGTTAGATAGGTCATACCCTAAACAACCAAATGTATGAGCGAACATATCCAGAGTGCCTGGTAGAGTCTATATCTTAAACCACCAGCAAGTGCCTAACCCGTCTAAAGTGATGGAAGGTATGATTCGTGTTTTTAATTGTCTGGCTAAAATTTTGGCTAATGGTGAGACCTGAGAACTAGAGACAGACATGCAAGAGACAAAAATACCCTGAGCTATTTACAAATAAGTGTATGAATTTCGAGGTCAAAATTCTCTTAAGGGGGAGAGAGTGTGAGGATTTGAAAATTCACCTATATTTTCCTTATAATTCTCTTTTATTTTGAATAAATTAATTTACAATTCCTTTACTACTAATTTATTCCATCATTAGTTGTAATAAATAATAGAATTGAAAATTTTACTTTTACTTTTATAGTTAGAGTAAATTAGGGTTTTTGTAAACTTTGGTCGTGTGATCACTTGGTGAGGTCTGTGTACTAAATTTGGTGGATAAGAGTGAGTACTAGGTAAGAGAAAATGTGTGATTAGAAAAAGTGCTAATAATAAGTTTGTGAATCATATAGTTAAAACAAAAGTACAAGGGAGTTAAGGGAAATAGCCTTGAACCGACGTGCACCGTTTATTACCGGTTGAGTATACTGCTTGACCAATATTTTCTTACCTAAATCTCCTTGATTTTATTTCATTTAATTCTCCCTAATTTGACCCTAAGACCAGCCGAAATTGTTGACCCAAAAAGAAAAGGAAAGAAACAAAAAACAAGAGGAAAATTGGTGGTGACAAGTGTTGGCAATCCAAGCATGTTGGACCAAGACCATTTTCTTTCTTCTTATCTTCTTCTTGGCCAAATTTTCTTCATTTTCTTCATGGTGTCCGAACCTTGAGAGGAGAAAAAGAGAGAGGGAGCTTCAATTTCTATCTTGATTCTTGTCTTGTCTGAGTTGAAATCACAAAAACTAAATCGATTAAACTAGCACCAAGGGAGTTAGGAGGCTTGGAGTGGAGAGTTTCTTTGGAGAAATAGCTTGGTTCTTCACTTCTCAAGAGGTTTTGAAGGTATAAGTTCAACAACTTCCTTTCTCTTTCTTATTCTTGTAAAATATGGTATAGATGACTTGAATCTTGAAATACTATGGATGATACTCTAAGTTTGGTGTAGATTAGTGAAATTTCAACTAGAGTTTTGCAATTTTCAGTCTTGATTTATGTTGTTTCACTATAATATGTTGGTTTTGAGCTTGGTTTTGGACTTGTGAGGTGATTAGTAGCCTTATTGTGACTTTTTAGCTTTAAAAGAGGAAATTCCAGCTTTCTTAAGAATTTTCCAACTTTGGTATTGGATGATTATTGGCCAGAAATGAATTAGAATTTGGATAGGTTTTAGCCTAGATTAAGAACTATTTTTATATTCTTACTTGTGGTGATTGAGTTGGGCTGATTTGAGAAGAAAGCGAAGCCTTGAAAATGGCTGGAAAATTAGGCAAAAAACAAGGGAAATGCTACCCATTTTTCCTCTCGTGGGATAAGTGAGCGAAAGCGGAAATAGGGATGTGACTTGTGAGCGATTGGGACTTAGTTATGTAGGGATACTTAAGTGACCTTGTGGGTGACTTATAAACGAAAATTTTGCCCAAAAGTGTATATTTCTCAAAGATAAAGTAACGACCACTTTAAACGCGATTTTCTCGTTTCTGATACCAAGTTGCGAATTTACAAGGTTTAATCACTTCTTTATTAAAACCAAAAGAGCGAGCATGAATTTTCTAGGATTTGATAAGTAAATGAATACTACTTAAATGAGTTTCATTTACTTGATTTTTTTAAGCAAAACTCCCATATTTTGTACCCCTAGTTCATAGAAAATTTTTAAATGGTATTTTATCGCAAATTTGGACTCCAACCAGGGAGTTGAACCTGAGCTTGGTTTTGGAAAGCAATAACTCATTGGTGAGTGTTTTCAAATGCATGTTTGAACTTATTACTTGAATGAATTGCTTGGTTAACGTGATTGGATGGTACTTAACTTGTTTGATAGGGCAAGGGTATATTTTATCGCACTTACCCTAATGTGACTTCTTACTGTGCATTGGTTACAAATGGTTTGATATATATATATATATATGTGCATGACTTGAATACTGCCTGGGATCCTAACCCTATTGGTTAGTCAGTCGAATCGAGCCAGTAAGGGCTCGGTCGAGGAGACTGGCGAATCATAGGTGTGACAGCCCCACTTCCCCCTAAGGCGAACCAAAGGGTTTGGCGGACCGCCTGCCCAACTCTCGCCAGGACTCGTTCATTCACTTCAAACAAAATAAGATAAAACCTCGAGGAAAAGTAAAACAAAACTAATTCCCAAACTTGAGATGCATACTTATATTCATTTCTTTCTAGAAATAAAATACAAAAATATAACAAAAGCCTTAAGTTCCAATACTTCAAACCCTAATCAAGCACTAGAGCAAGTACAAATTGCAAAATTTCAACAGGACTAGACTATGCTATTCTATACAGGTCTCTCGCCCTTGCTCGTATCCCCTGTAAGGAAAACAAAACTAACGGAATGAGTTAAAAGCTCAATGAGGTTCCAGACACATAATCAACTTAAACAAGGACATTAATCATGTAATAACAAGTAATCCAGGAAATATTTACAATATGAAGCAATGATAACACATTCATTAAAAGGATACATGCTCACGTGGAGCCTTTCGTTCTTTCCTTTTCCTTTCATTTCCTTATTCCTCTAATATTTAAAATTTCATTTGTAATTGAAAACCTCCTTTCGTTCATTCATTTCATTTCTCCCCCTTCTGGATATTGGCCAGACTCCACCCGACAACGTGGTAATACTCGAGTATACCAAACTTTCACCTAGGGTCACCAAATTGCCCTATCGAGTCCGCTTCTGGCTCGAGTCGACCGGCAACGAAGGGCAAGGGCTCAGTTCAAGCAAAAGGCTTACATTCATGCACAACTAACATTTAATCACTTAAACATTGAAAATTTCACATTTCATTTAGGTCGAGTGCGATAAAGTACACACTCGCCTAGCAAAATTCATTTTTAACAGACATTTATCATTGAATCAAATATCCACAACAAATCATATAGTTAATGGAAACATAATAAACAAGGAACACTCACCTATTTAATCAAAAGAACGTCCAAAGTATTCTTCCGGGTGATACCCTTAATCACCAAGGAACCCTAATATAATCAAAAGAACACATTATGCTTCAACCATCAAAGATTTAAGTACTTCAAATCCGAATACTTACTAGTACAATATATAAATATGAGTTTTAAAGTGAAAAGAGTACATTTAGATCAAAAGATATGAGTAACTAAGGGTTTTCCAAACCAAACATAAAACTATACTCAAAAAGGTTTTTAGAAAATTTCATCGGAAAACGAATGAACCGTGCCACGTCAGAATCCGGCCAGAACTTGGCCGGATATCCGGCCGGATTCAAGGCAGTGAGCAATCCCAATTTTTTTTTCTTCTTCCCCTGTCAATCCAGCAAGCAATCCGGCCAAGACTTGGCCGGATTTGAAGAAACATTTTTTTCAAATTTTCGCAAAGCTTTTTGTTTGGCTCGAAACTAACACATATGCAAAGAAATAACGTATAACAAGTGTTTTGGGTAAAATCATATGAAAAGGAAGCTAAACAAACCCTAAATGCACACCTAAAACCTCGCTTGATAAAATTAGGTTTTGCAGCCGAGAAACCCTATGCAACTCTTCTTTGCCTTGGAAAGAAAATGATAAACGTTTGAAGTTCGAAACTTGACATTTGCAACTAAGTATCATGTTTACAATGGTCGTCACATTCACCATGTGAAAATGTACAAGTTCAAATGAAATCTAGCTCAAATAACACCATTAAAGTGGACCTAAGTATGTCCAAGCAAAGTAAGTCCAAAGCATCACAAAATCACATTTCCAATATCACTTTTACTCACTCAAACTTCAAGAAAATAAATGGACAGCATTTCTCCTTAATTTCTTCACTTTCCACCCTACAATCAAACACCAAATCTCATCCCAAAACAACCACAATTTCACATACAAATTATAGGCTATAAAACACACCTTTCGGCATAACAACCACAACTGAAGCTACACTTATCGGATTGAAACGAATCTTATGGCGTTTCGAAGCCAAGACATATACCTACATTCCTTATGAAGGCCTCCAAAGCTAAAACATGCATTTTCAGGGTACAAAATGGAAATCTCCACAAAAATAGAAAACTGTCTGTGAAACAGGGCTTATGGGCAGTCAAGGGTATTTTGGTCATTTCTCATGTTACAGTGCTCCAATTGAGCTGAACGTTTTCAGGTAGCTAGCTAACTCAATTACCTACAACTGTTATGTTTTGAGAAAGGGCTAATTTGGTCTCTCTCAAGGACAAACATGCAGTGCATAATCAGGGCAGACTACTAACCCTAAGCTGGAATTTGTGCACATAAGCTGAAATTTCTTTAGGTAACCAAAACTAGCATACCAAAGCTTCATTTCACCAAATATAAAGCTATCATTCCATGGACAACCATTACTCATCTCATGAGGGCAGAAAATCACCATAAAAACTGAAATTTCCATAATACTATTTCAAACTATGAAATATGCTCATAAAACTACCAAAACTACAACTTGAAACCACTAATTGGCAACTATTAGAAACAAAGAGGAATTTTGCAAGCAACGTACCTTGGATCCTCAAGAAAGATGGTGGCTTAGAGTTCTTCTTCCCAAATTAGTTCCACAAACACCTTGGAAACTACCCTAACTAGCACTTTTATGGAGTAGTTTGCGATTTAATCGGTTGGAACTTAAGATTTGGACAAGAATTTGAAGTAGAAGATGATGGTTTCTCTCCCTTTCTCTCCCTCAAAGTTTCGGCCAAGCAAGCTCAAAAAAATGAAAGAAATGTTGGTCAAAATTGATTTTAAGAAAGGTAAGAAAGGTTGGTCAAAGTCCAAGTTCCAATAGTTTTGTGACAAATGGTCCTTTAGGGTTTCAATCCTATCTTTTTGTCTACCATTGGTAATTTATCTAGCTAACTTCTAATTGTCTCCTAGCACCTTGTACAGTAATATTCCTTTATACAAAACTTCAATTAATTGGCAAAACTTTATCGCACTTAACGTACAAGCGGGCCCTACATCCATAATGCGATTCAAATTTAACGTACACTAACTTATACTAGGAAAATGATTTAAAACTGTACTTGCTTATAAAAATACATAGAAACTTTAATATTTTAAAGGCAAGTATAAAAATGTAGGCACAAATAAAATAATACCTAGAAAATGTGAAAATTTTCGGGTTCTCACAATAGGTATTGTTTACTGTTTATCGTTTATTATTTGTTGTGTAATCCTTTGGATATGGTCCACTGGATTCGGTATACTCGAGTATTACCATCACTATTACTTTGGAGTTCCGGGTTGGTAAGGGGTTGATTGGTGGATGGAGTTTGGAGTTAAGTGGTGATCTACTGGACTGGTTACTCTACTTGAAAGTTGACGGAGTGTCAACTACTACTTGGTGAAGCTATGGTGGAGTTAACTTGCAAAAGCTACTGTATTCTTTTACCTGAAATTGTTGGATATCTAATGATTTGCTATTTGAAGTGTTATTGCTTATTTTTATGAACTCTTATGCTCGTTACTTTGATACTCCAAGTTCTTACAATGGATAATTTGCTACTTGGATTTGTATGAAGTTTTGGAACCTCACTGAGTTTTGGCTCACTCTATTAGTTTTGTTTTCCTTACAGGGGGTATGAGCGTGGGCGTGAGTGTGAGGACCCAGAAATTTATTTTTTCTTATTTTTATTATATATTACTGGCTTATTTAAATAATTATTCACCCGTTTTCTCCGAATAATTTATTTCAACCATTTTAAACCCATATACACGAAACAATGTCTCACTTATATTTTTAAATTGTTCCGTTAGCAAATTTAATTTTTCGGAGGCTCGTTTAGTAAGGAATAATAAGTACACATTTTTTGAGGTAAAATTTGATCCAAGAGTGCAATAATCTTGGAGATTTGAGGACTCATGTTTATTCCTAAAATAGTAATTTTTATAATTATTTACCTTAGAGTTAGGTAATTATATCAACGTTATATAAATTTCTTGTAAGTTTCGCTTTATCGCGCGCGAATCGAAAGTTCGCATAAATCGAGCCGGAACGGGTAAATGGAGATTTAAGAAACTTATACTAGACTACTAAGAGTGAATAATTATAGTGTTAAAGGAATTACATTAGAGGTTTAGTGCACAAGTGAAACAAACCTGAGAGAAAACGGACATGAAATACGTACGCGCGAGCACTATTCTCAGTTGACTTTAGTAGGAATTTAGTCACAAAACCCTCAAGCTTCTTCAAGAAACTTCACCACACAACAAACCTCTCTTTTCTCTCTCATCTTGGCCGGCCAACCTTCAAGGGAAGAGGAAGGGAAAAAGCTTCACTCAATCTTGCAAATTTTTACTCCAAATCCTTCACAAATCATCACACAACTTCCATATAACTTAGAGAGCAACTTAAGCTTGGTGAAAGGCTCCTTCTGTAACAGCCCCACCTTCCCCTAAGGCGAACCAAAGGGGTTAGCGGACTGCCTGCCCAGCTCTCGCCAGGACTAACGGATCAGTTTACGTCGAACTACTACGTTCCGGAACACACCAACGAGCGCAAACAAGTCAAAATCACAAAATAAAAAAAAATGAAAATCGAAGCCGATGATGAACAGTACCGGCCACGTCAGAATCCGGATACTAGGTCGAGAGTAGCCAAATTTTTCTTTTGCCGTTTGAAATACGAGTTAATCCGAAATCCAACCAAATGTCAACCAAACATATATACATTGAAATGTAACATTAACAAGCCAAAAGCCAAAGCGGCCTATCAAAACGATTCATCATGGATATACATGTTCGGTTTGCCAATCAAAAGAAATTGAACCCAATACACATTAGGGTTTCATTCAAAGAGCTATTCAAAAGACATTGACATGAGCTCAACTTGACAACCAACTAACACAACCTTATCCAAAAGTGGTCATTTCCTGTAAGGAAAACAAATGGAACGGAATGAGCTTAAGCCCAGTGAGTTACTACCACATAAGCAACAAAGAGCATATAGCATAACCTTTCATTTCAAGTACACAATTAAAGAATAAAACAAGTCGGTAAAAGGATACGGACGGCTCTCAAGAGCCCATTTCCACGCTTACATTCTTGATCCAATCTCATTGACTCTCCGTCAACGTTTATGAGTACCAACCGTAGAACCCACTTCACTCCCATCCCTTCCACCAAACATACCCCAACCGGGCCCGCACTCCAATCAGTAGCTTTTGGTAATACTCGAGTTTACCGGAATCAAGAGTCTCATTACTACAAGATTCCCCAGTACAGTCCCCGTGGCATGTCAATTTTCACGACCAAGCCCTCGCCGGCTCGATTCAATTGACTACCAACGGGGTTGAGCTCAGTAGTACAGTAAGGCCGTTGGATACTCGTCCAAACGACACCAAATCAGTTTTCATGAAGTGAATTCAATATCTCATATAGCAAGTGCAGTATATCAGTGAAGCGGTAAACAGTCATTAACGGTATCACAAGGGGTGAGGGCGGTCAAGTACACCCTCACCTCAATCCATTCCAATAGCCAAATAAGCCTTCAAGGCATCAAAATCACATATAGCAAAGCCACATTGTAACATTCAAGTGAGTAGTATACTCACCAATCAAGTAGGTGATGTTTCATGCACCGTCGTTAAAAGGACGTCGTGAACTCCCGTCACGTCCTAAAACATACAAACAAATACAATGAGACTCGATAACGAGTCATAAAGCCATGCCAATCACAACCCCAATAGGGTTTCATATGCATATATAAGCATTATAGCAAACCAGAAAATCAGGAAATGTAACTAACTTGGCCCTAACAACAAAAACAGTTTTGTCCTCATTATGCGGTAATGGCACAAATAATGCTACGCTTATCGGATGAGGGTACAAGACCCACCATCTCGAAGCTAAAAGACAGGGCTACAACAATGTAGAAGGCCACTCAGTCCAAATCCTAGCACAACTAGGTCAAATATGCAAAATACCAAACCAGAACCTTAATTGCAGGTTTACAAATTACACTATGCTGTAATTAGTCCAACTCAGTCTATACAAGTCCAAATTCATTGATTCCAAAGGCATACGGTAGCTAAGACATCAAGCTACATTTCATCAGAAGACCTCAACAACCAAATCCAAAGAAATTCCACCCAAAACCACCAATTACTGACGCAGTTCTTACATCCTGATGAACCCAGAACAGCAATAGTAATTTCGACTTTTCTCACTCCACACAACTCCGATTGACCTGAAATTTTTCAGGCACCTCAAACACATCCATACCTACAACTTTCATGTTTTAAACCAAGGCCAATTCGGCCTCTAACCATGAGATACAAAACCGGACAGAATTGGGGATATAAAACCCTAACTTTCTCAAATTCCTTCCAAACCCAAAATTGCTTGCAATAACCAATCATGTACACCTACTATAGTCATTAACCATCATTTCCAACCATCATAGATAGCCACAACATCATGATCACATTAAACCAGAAAATTCATCAATAAATGGAAAACTTCACCAATTCATCTCAAACCAAGAAATAAACCACAAATTCATCACTTTAGCTACCATTAAGCACAACTTAAGCTTCATTAAGTGTAGGAGGAAGTTCAAACACCACTTACCTAGAACACAAGAGAGGGAGAGTTGTAGGACACCTTAGCTTCCTTGAACACTTCCACGAAATCACTTACTAGCACCAAATGGAGGGATTTTATGGAGTAGAAACAAATTTAAGCACTTGGTTTGGATGATTTGCACTAGATGGAGAGTTTTTCTTTGAAGAGTTTTTCTTTCTTCCTTGCTAGAGAGGGCCGGCCACAATGGTGAAGAAATGGTGATTTTTGTGGTAATTTTGAGATATTTAATCAATGGGTCAATTAAGTCAAAAAAATGAATAGTTGTCATCCACTCTTAATGTGACACTTGTCATTTCATTTAAAGCATTTCTATCCTTTTGTTTCCTCTCACATCAATCACATCACATCCTCTACTTATCTCTTAACACCCGATAAATTTCATCCAGTATCCGAAACTTAACCTTATTGGCCGAATTTTTCCGAACTTTTCGCACTAGTGGGTCCCACGTCCATTATATATTCTTAATTTTTCAAAAACTATCCAATACTAGAAAAATCATCTAAAAACTATAATTACTCATAAAATTCACCAGGAAAATTTCCTAAGCCAGAAAATGCAAAAAACATGCCATTAAAGGGGAAAAACCCTAGGAAAATTATTAGGGAAAAAATACGGGTTCTCACACTCTCTCCCCCTTAAAAGAATTTCGTCCTCGAAATTCCTTATCATTGACTACTCCGGGATTAAATTGAGCATTATACTTAGCTAACAGATCTGTACCCCTTCACTGGCCAGGTTCAGTAAATTATTACCTTCCACGTCCTCTAATAGGTCAAAGACTTGATGTTGTTCTAAGCAGTACACCCGAGAGGACACTTTCGATCCATCCTTGTCCCCCTTCGGCTGGGCAGGGTTGGTCGTAGTTGGTGGCAGAGTCCCTTGCCGCTCGCGCAGGCGAGCTGGACAGTTAGCAATTTGATGTTCGGCACTCCCACAGAGCAAGCATTTTCCTCCTTTCTTCCAGCAATTGTCCTCCGAGTGGTTTAATTTTCCGCAATACCCGCAGGGTCCGCGTGCTGCAGAAGCCGAGCCTCCTCTTGACGGGCTCTCTTGTGACACTCCCAGCATCCTTACTCCTCCCGTTCCCCGCCCAAACTTGGGAGGGGTACTTTCATCCCCCTGCCCCGAACTACTTCCAGGAAATCCTCTTTTTGTCGCCTGGAAGTTTTTCACCTGGAGCCTAGCATTCTCTACTCGTTGTGCCTTCTCCACTGCTTCGCTGAAGGCGTTAATTTGGGCTGCCGCGAGGTCCTTCTGGATTTCTACGTTCAGGCCCTGGACAAATCGCCGTATTCTTCGTTGCTCGGTCATGATGAGTTCGGGCGCAAATTTGGATAGGCGGGTGAATTGGCTCTCATATTCCGCCACAGTTTAAGCTCCTTGGCGGAGTCGAATGAACTCGTCTTCCTTCCTCTCCTGAACTAGAGGAGGAAAAAACTTCGCATTAAACTCTCTGATGAAGTTCACCCAAGTCCTAGGTGTCTGTTCTCGTTCCCACTTCTGCCGAATTACGTTTCACCAGGAACGGGCTGCCCCCTCAAGCTGGAACACGGCAAAAGTCACCTGCCGTTCGTCAGGGTAGTGTAGGGCTGCAAATATATCCACCATCTTTTCAAGCCATCTTTCGGCAACGTCTGGGTCGGGTCCCCCAACAAACTTTGGCGGAGCGAACTTTTGAAATCGTTCGAGAGCTCTGTCTTCGCTCTCGATATGGTTACCAGGGTTTCCAGGGTTAGGGTTTGGGTTCTGGCCTTGTTGTTGCACTACTTGTGCTAGTAAGTTTGTCATTTGCTGCATAGCAGCAGCTATTTGCACATTAGGGTTTACTTGCGGTTCCAGATTGGGTCCAGTAGAGGTTTCCCCCGTACCCCTAACCGGTGTGGGTTGTCTAGTTCTGCGCCCACGTCCCCGACCACTCCGTTTACCTTTCATGAGTTTTACTTGGTCTAGGCAATAATACTAAACCAAAATAAGCACGATGCATGTGAGTAACACTCAAAACTTTTATAGTAACACACATTTATACATTCCAAACAAGATCAAACATATATATACAAGCCGGTCAAAATTAAGCCACACACATATATACAGCCAGTTAAGTCAAGTACAAACATAGACGATCCACCGAGGAATGGCCTTTCTAGTTCACCAAATCCTTTCTAACCTAGGCCCACATATCTTTCGTATCCGGGCGCAAGAATCCCATCTAAGATAATTCACAACTCGAGCTGGCCGGTCCCAAGAGTAAACCATCTTTATTAAAGATTCCTACCCGACATACATACCTAGCTTCCTCGAGTCCCATGATAATGATTCGCACACTTATCACATGTCCGGTTCATAACTTATGCTCAAACGAGCACTTAGACATATTCATGAACTTAGGACCACAACACCACTTGGCCCAGCCTCACTCCGCGCAGAGACCACGCGAAGTGGCTCTGATACCACTTGTAACAGCCCCACCTTCCCCTAAGGCGAACCAAAGGGATTAGCGGACTGCCTGCCCAGCTCTCGCCAGGACTAACGGATTAGTTTACGTCGAACTACTACGTTCCAGAACACACCAACGCGCGCAAACAAGTCAAAATCCCAAAATAAAAAAAATGAAAATCGAAGCCGATGATGAACAGTACCGGCCACGTCAGAATCCGGATACTAGGCCGAGAGTAGCCAAATTTTTCTTTTGCCGTTTGAAATACGAGTTAATCCGAAATCCAACCAAATGTCAACCAAACATATATACATTGAAATGTAACATTAACAAGCCAAAAGCCAAAGCGGCCTATCAAAACGATTCATCATGGATATACATGTTCGGTTTGCCAATCAAAAGAAATTGAACCCAATACACATTAGGGTTTCATTCAAAGAGCTATTCAAAAGACATTGACATGAGCTCAACTTGACAACCAACTAACACAACCTTATCCAAAAGTGGACATTTCCTGTAAGGAAAACAAATGGAACGGAATGAGCTTAAGCCCAGTGAGTTACTACCACATAAGCAACAAAGAGCATATAGCATAACCTTTCATTTCAAGTACACAATTAAAGAATAAAACAAGTCGGTAAAAGGATACGGACGGCTCTCAAGAGCCCATTTCCACGCTTACATTCTTGATCCAATCTCATTGACTCTCCGTCAACGTTTATGAGTACCAACCGTAGAACCCACTTCACTCCCATCCCTTCCACCAAACATACCCCAACCGGGCCCGCACTCCAATCAGTAGCTTTTGGTAATACTCGAGTTTACCGGAATCAAGAGTCTCATTACTACAAGATTCCCCAGTACAGTCCCCGTGGCATGTCAATTTTCACGACCAAGCCCTCGCCGGCTCGATTCAATTGACTACCAACGGGGTTGAGCTCAGTAGTACAGTAAGGCCGTTGGATACTCGTCCAAACGACACCAAATCAGTTTTTCATGAAGTGAATTCAATATCTCATATAGCAAGTGCAGTATATCAGTGAAGCGGTAAACAGTCATTAACGGTATCACAAGGGGTGAGGGCGGTCAAGTACACCCTCACCTCAATCCATTCCAATAGCCAAATAAGCCTTCAAGGCATCAAAATCACATATAGCAAAGCCACATTGTAACATTCAAGTGAGTAGTATACTCACCAATCAAGTAGGTGATGTTTCATGCACCGTCGTTAAAAGGACGTCGTGAACCCCCGTCACGTCCTAAAACATACAAACAAATACAATGAGACTCGATAACGAGTCAAAGCCATGCCAATCACAACCCCAATAGGGTTTCATATGCATATATAAGCATTATAGCAAACCAGAAAATCAGGAAATGTAACTAACTTGGCCCTAACAACAAAAACAGTTTTGTCCTCATTATACGGTAATGGCACAAATTGCGCTACGCTTATCGGATGAGGGTGAAAGACCCACCATATCGAAGCTAAAAGACAGGGCTACAACAATGTAGAAGGCCACTCAGTCCAAATCCTAGCACAACTAGGTCAAATATGCAAAATACCAAACCAGAACCTTAATTGCAGTTTTACAAATTACACTATGCTGTAATTAGTCCAACTCAGTCTATACAAGTCCAAATTCATTGATTCCAAAGGCATGCTGTAGCTAAGACATCAAGCTACATTTCATCAGAAGACCTCAACAACCAAATCCAAAGAAATTCCAGCCAAAACCACCAATTACAGACGCAGTTCTTACATCCTGATGAACCCAGAACAGCAATAGTAATTTCGACTTTCTCACTCCACACAACTCCGATTGACCTGAAATTTTACAGGCACCTCAAACACATCAATACCTACAACTTTCATGTTTTAAGCCAAGGCCAATTCTGCTTCTAACCATGAGATAAAAAACCGAACAGAATTGGGGATATAAAACCCTAACTTTCTCAAATTCCTTCCAAACCCAAAATTGCTTGCAATAACCAATCATGTACACCTACTATAGTCATTAACCATCATTTCCAACCATCATAGATAGCCACAACATCATGATCACATTAACCCAGAAAATTCATCAATAAATGGAAAACTTCACCAATTCATCTCAAACCAAGAAATAAACCACAAATTCATCACTTTAGCTACCATTAAGCACAACTTAAGCTTCATTAAGTGTAGGAGGAAGTTCAAACACCACTTACCTAGAACACAAGAGAGGGAGAGTTGTAGGACACCTTAGCTTCCTTGAACACTTCCACGAAATCACTTACTAGCACCAAATGGAGGGATTTTATGGAGTAGAAACAAATTTAAGCACTTGGTTTGGATGATTTGCACTAGATGGAGAGTTTTTCTTTGAAGAGTTTTTCTTTCTTCCTTGCTAGAGAGGGCCGGCCACAATGGTGAAGAAATGGTGATTTTTGTGGTAATTTTGAGATATTTAATCAATGGGTCAATTAAGTCAAAAAAATGAATAGTTGTCATCCACTCTTAATGTGACACTTGTCATTTCATTTAAAGCATTTCTATCCTTTTGTTTCCTCTCACATCAATCACATCACATCCTCTACTTATCTCTTAACACCCGATAAATTTCAACCAGTATCCGAAACTTAACCTTATTGGCCGAATTTTTCCGAACTTTTCGCACTAGTGGGTCCCGCGTCCATTATATATTCTTAATTTTTCAAAAACTATCCAATACTAGAAAAATCATCTAAAAACTATAATTACTCATAAAATTCACCAGGAAAATTTCCTAAGCCAGAAAATGCAGAAAACATGCCATTAAAGGGGAAAAACCCTAGGAAAATTATTAGGGAAAAAATACGGGTTCTCACACCTTCTTGCGGTTTTTCTTGGATCTTTGGTGACTAAAATTTCTGGTTTTTCAAGAGCCCAAGAGGTAGCTTTCATCTCCATGAATCCTTCCATTTTTTTTCTTCAAAGTTGGAGCTTGATTGCAAGGGTTTACTACCCTAAGCATGGATTAGGCTAGTGGACTTGAGGTGTTTAATTTTTTGCTTTTATTCCTAGGCTAGCCAACTCGGGGTGAACTCTAGGTAGCTGCCTTGAGGATTAAATGCTTGGTTTGTGTTGTTTATGTGTTAAATGAGAGGAACTACGGTTGGAAATGGAGAGAAAAGAGAGAAACTAGAACTGGCCGAATCTATCCAATGCTTTTCGTACCTGTCTTTCGAATTTTTGTTGATTGTTTTGCTGTGAAACTGATGTATAAATGTTGTATATGGTATGTAGAAAGTTTCTACCAAAAATCATCTGAATTGATTGAGTAAAATCTGAATTTTCGAAACTTGAAGAAATCTGGAAAACGTGTTCAGGTCATCTAAACAGTGTCACTTTAATCAAATATATCTCTTTGTATAGGCGTCAAAATCGAGTGCCGTTTATGGAATTTGAAATTAGACATTTGTAGCTTTCCAACGGTATAAAATTCACATCTAGTTCGAACTGGGTGATCCGTAGTGATTCACCAATATTTCCTGTTCTGTTCTGCTGTTCTGTTCGAATGGTAGTGAGAAGCTGCGACTTATCTCTTGAATTCAAACTACCTATGAACTAATTTTCAAAACAACTTCCTCTGATGAAATGTACCCTTTTGAATCTAGTTTCCAACGCCACCGACCATTCTCAATTTCAAGTTGTATTGAGTGAGATATGGTTCAATTTTCAAACTATGGCAAAGCTGAAAATCTGGAAAACTCTTCCTTCTTGCTAGCCAACTTGTCTAGTTTAACTTGGGATGTTTTGTTTCAAAAATCTTGATTTCCATTGCTTGCTAAATACTTATGAAATGTTTCTTGGACCTTGGTTTCAAAAATGAATCAAATTGGAGTTGATCTCATTGGGCAAAATGTTTGAAAAGGAAAGAAAACCAAAAACACAGATTTGATTTGGGAAATTTCTTGAACTTTGGTAGTTTTGTTAACTACCTTCCCGTCCGAGTTTTTGTGTGAAAATTTATAGTGAAGCAGTTCTCATATGGAAGATCATGTGTACCAAATTCAGTGTTATTCTAAGACCATTTTGATACCCAACTGAAGTCCCAAAGTTTGTTTTCAAATCTGGAAAATTCACAGAACAGTCTTCAATTTTGGCCAATTTTGAGCTGCTATATCTTGATGCTCAAAACTCCGAATCTAGTTCTGTTTGTTGTGTTTGAAACATTGATTAGAATTCTTAATTTTTTACAAATTTCAGAGGCTAGTTCACTTTCTGTGAATTTTTCCGAATTTCCAAAGTTTGCCGAAAAACATGACTGAAACTGCCTTGTTTACTAGATCAGCCATTTTGAGCTGAAAAATGATTGTCTTCCGCTGAAAAATGATTGTCTTCCGTTTAGAGTCTTTGAAAAGAATCTTCTAGGAACTTTTAGTACTTTGAAACAAGATTCCAACAGTATAAGATTTTCCGTTTTGGACCTATAGAGTGCAAGTTCTGATTTTCCTAAGTTCGATGTGTAAAACTGAAATTTTCCAACTTGATGAGAAATGAGTTTTTGGAAACTTTTCTCTACCCTTTGATAATGATTGATCGTTTGAAACTCAATTTCATGGAGGAAATCAGTTTTTCTTGTACTAATAAATCATCACCTTTGAACCTTTATTTTGAGTGGTTAAGGTTCTTTGTTTGAGGTATCGACTAGTCTAAATGAGTGTACTTTCTTTCTTGATTAATACGTGATTGTGAGTGAGAAATACTTGTTAATTGTTCAGGCGCTCAAGAAGATTTTGAAAGGAATCTCGGTTCAGACACTTAAAGCTTTGTTTGCTCACTTATTTTGAATCGATGAGTGTCAAGTGCATGTTAAATACTTATGTGATTGAAATGTGAATTGTACAAGTGTTATATATGATACGTAAACTTGTTGAGACGTGTGTGTATTTTATCACACTCATTCTTCTTTATTTGACTTATACGTGTATTATACGTGAACATGACTTGTATGTCGATCGGAGTGAATCTCGTCGACTATTATACGTGTACTCGTGGGGGCCGCACAAATCTCATTGGCAAATCTTGCGACTCGAGCCGGCATGGGCTTGGTCGAGAAGCTTGATGAACCATGAGAATATTACAAAAAAAAACAACTTGATCTTTTGAGATCTTGTTCAGCATACTCGTGAAGTATTGCCCTTTTCATGCGTGTTCTTAAAAACAAAACTTAATCTTTTGAAATCTTGTTCGGCATACTCGTGTAGTATCGCCCTTTTCGTGCGTGTTTGGTTACGGATCCGAGAGGGTGGAATGGTGGATGAAGGAAGTAGTAAGTGAAGTTTCTACGAACTTAATACCTACTTGGATGACGGAGTGTCATCACGAGGGGGTATCGGATCGAGCCTTGGCGAAGCAAGTGGAAATTAGCTCCTGAGAGCTCCCGTATCCTTAACAAGTGTGTTATATTATAAATTGTGAATTACTTGAACTTTCTGGCTTTAATTCTTGTACATATGTTATTGTTACTTGAACTTGTGTTCGCATGTGCATGTTTTGTTATTTTTTCTTGGCCTCACGAGCATCCGCTCACCCCGTTAGATTTGTTTTTCTTAACAGGAGTTGAAATGGAAGGAATTATGGAGAAGGCTACTTGATGGCTCTTTCGACTAGAATTTTGGGAATGTACTTGACTAGACATCTTATGGAAGTTGTCTATTTTGGGAAAGTGGATGTATTTTGAAACTTGTAATGTAAGATTGAATATCTATGTATGGAAGTGACTTCTTTTCTTACGTCGTCTGGTATTAATAGTTATTATTGTATTAAGCTTGAACGGAAATCGTACCGAGTCCTGGCGAGAGCTAGGCATGCGTTCCGTAAATACCCTTGGGTTTGCCCTTGGGAGAAATGGGGGCGTCACAGTGAGGCTGATTCAGGCTAGCATCATCTAGTTTTTGACTTTTGTGAATTGTACTCACGCTAGTGCTTGATTAGAGTTGGAAGTCATTTGGATCTTAAATCTTTTGTTGTATTTTGGGAATGTATGAATATTTGAGATAGACTTGAGCATAAATGTACATTCTAAGTTTGGAACTCTGGTTTTATTTCCTTTTAAAGTTGTAATTTGTGTTCTTGAAGTCAAGAGTGAGTGAGTCCTGGCGAAAGTTGGGCAGGCTGTCCGCTAAATCCTGGGGTACGCCTTAAGGAGAGATGGGATCCTCACATGTGTGGGATACGAGTTCAGGCAATCTTGGTGGGTTTATATCAACTTGCAAGTCCATAATCATTGCCGTTAAAATTTCAATCGATTGACACTCAAAATCAAGATCAAAGTCTACTTCAATATTCAAATTCAACCCAAAAAATCAAAGAAAGTCAAGTGTCATGAAAACAAAATCCATGAAGAAATCAAACAAGATAATGTTTTTGCCAAAAATTCCAACTCGTATTATCACTAGTCCCCTTTTCATGTGCTCCTAAATCCCAGAAGTGGAGTTAGTCTCGTCAATATTTTTTACTAAATACATATGAGCTAATGAAAAGAAAATAGTTGGAGGAGAAAGGTAGTTGATAGCAGAGGAGTAAATGTTAAAATATGCTGAAAATGGGAGTTAGGCATAAAAGCCAATTACCAGAGCAGCAACCCTTACAAGAGTTAGTGGTGGTGGTGATGATGATAGATAATAGCAGTTGTGATGAGAAATTATGGAAGCAGTGATAGTAGAAAGGGATATTCATTGTTGTAGATCAACACT
Organism: Coffea eugenioides; assembly: GCF_003713205.1. NCBI lineage: Eukaryota > Viridiplantae > Streptophyta > Magnoliopsida > Gentianales > Rubiaceae > Coffea > Coffea eugenioides. The sequence goes on along the minus strand of NC_040044.1, from coordinate 23,126,521 downwards.
TCCATTAGATCTCTAGACGTAAAGCATTATTGCAACCTTTCAACTAGATCTCCACATCTTACCAAAACTTTACCAATCACTCACTAAATTGAGGTTAGTGTTGGTCGTAGAAAAGAAAATTGAATTTAGAATTTTCAAGGAAGCTTTATGATTTTTATTTTAAAATAATGCTGACATCACTAATAGATAGATAAGTAGCTAACTAGTTGACTATAGCTAACAAGATGTCACATTCTATACCTAACATCTTCTCTGCCATCACACATCTGCTTTTTGATTCTAATAATGAAGAAAGAATGCTTATATGTGACATTCTATCCTATATAAAGTTAAGAAGAGCGGCTGATATGTCATCTGAATTCTATTACTATTCATTACCAATCCCCCTGTCTTCTAAAGGGGCTTCTTACTTCATTCGTATGTATCTTCTTGGCTTAGCCTTCCAACTGAGCAACATGGCTTTGCTCCCTTTCCCTCTCCTCGCCACTAATGGAAGTTAAGTGCTTGAAAAGCACTCTAAAAATGGTGCTTCTATTGGCCTTTCTATGCACCAATCCACTAGTAACAGAAAAGAGGGTTATCATACATACAAGAGTCCTCCAGTTCTTACAGAAGCTCTTTCTTACCAGTAAAGTAATACAACATGTTTTATCTTATAGCCTGCCATGGCAGTTCGCATTTTGAATTTCATACAATAACTATAGTCTTCTAGTTCCTAACTAACCTGAGCAATTTTGATCACCTAGCAAAATTTCATTTGATCTTGTAGGTAACATTACCAAAGCGTATCATCAGATTTGACAATGAAGAAAGGAACTCGATGTGAAAAATGACATCGTCTTGAGTAATGCAATAGTAATTTATGATCTCTATCTAGTAGACTTGGTAAAAAGGCCCCAACTTGTTTCCAAAATTAGAGTTTGACCGCTGCTTGCCCTCCTTATTTTAGGAAGATCAAATTCCTTACCAACTACCAATTATCAACATTGATCTCTTTTCATTTGTTTCGATATTATTAAACATATCCTTGTTCCTGTCTAAAACAGAGCTAGATTTAATGTGTTGGCCAATATAATGTGAGCTAGATTTAGGGAGCTAGATTTAGCCTTCTTTGTATTGGTATCATTGTGTGAGAACCCGTTTTGCCCTAATATTTTCCTAGGGTTTATTTTCCCCTTAATTGCATGTTTTCTGCATTTTCTGGCTTAGAAATATTTTCTTAGTGGATTTTATGAGTAATTATAGTTTTTAGATGATTTTTCTAGCATTGGTGAATGTTTAGAAAAGTAAGAATCTATATTGGACGTGGGACCCACTAGTGTGAAAAGTTCAGAAAAATTCGGCCAATAAGGTTAAGTTTCGGATACTGTGAAAAATTTATCGGGTGTTAAGAGATAAGTAGTGTGTGTGAAGTGATTGATGTGAGAGAGAAAAGAATGATAAGAATGCATTTAATGAGGTGACAAGTGTCACATAAGTATTGGTTTGACCTTAAGAAATACTATTCACCTTTTGACAAATTTTTGACTTTTGACCCAACTAGTAAATATCTTCAAAAAAAATTCACTAAAATTCCCTCATTTTTCTCTCCACCATAGCCGGCTCTCTCAAGCTCCAAGGAAGACACAACTCTTCAACATTCAAGCTTCTAACAAGTCCAAATCCACCAAATCAAGTGCTTAAGTTAGTTCTACTCCATAAAAACTTTCCTTCTAGTGCTAGTTAGTTGTTTGGTGAACTTTGTTTGAAGGACTAAGGTGTTCAACATCCCTCTCTCTCTTGGTCCTTGGTAAGTGAAGCTTGAAACACCCTACTACACCTAATGATGCTTATGTTGTGCTTACTAGTGATAAGAGTGTTGAAATTTCTGGTTTTATCTTGGTTGGAATTGATTTGGTGAAGTTTTCCATTTTATGATGATTTTTCTGGTTTAATTGGATTATGATGGTGTGGTTGTTTGTGATGATTGGCAATGGACTATAATGGCTCTAGTGGATGTGAAATGTGGTTAAATGCAATCAATTTTGGATTTGGTGTGAAATTGAAAAGTTAGGGTTCTTAATTCCCCAATTCTGTCCGGTTTTTGATCATAGGGTTAGAGGCCGAATTTGACTTTGCTCAAAACATGAAAGTTGTAGGTATTGATGTGATGGAGATGCCTGTAAAATTTCAGGGCATTTGGATTAGTGTGGAGTGAGTTATGACGAAATTACTGTAGCTGTTCTGCTTTGGACAGAATGCGAAAACTGCGTTAGTAATTGGCCATTTTGACTGGTTTTGGTTTGGATTTTCGAGTTGGTGTCTTCTGATGAAATGTAGCTAGATGTCTTAGCTAACATATGCCTTTGGAATTTCGGCAATTGGACTTGTATGGACTGAGATATACTGATTACAGTTTTTGGTGATTTGCAAACCTGTTTTGGTAATTCTGGTTTAGTATTTTGCACTTTTGACCTAGTTAAGCTAGGAACTGGATTGAGTGCCCTTCTACATTGTTGTAGCCCTGTTTCATAGCTTCGAAATGGTGGGTCTTACACCCCCAACCGATAACCGTAGTGAATTTGACGCCATTACCGCATTATAAGATCAAACACGGTTTTTCTATCAAGGCTTAAGTTAAGGCCATATTTTAATTTCTGGTTTGCTATCATGCCTACTTATGCATGTGAAACCCTATTGGGGTTGTGTTTAGCATTGTTTGGTGACTCGTTCTCGAGTCTCATTGTATGTGTTACATGTTCTAGGGCTTGAAGGTAGTGCTCGACGGCTTGGTGATCGTGGTACATGAAAAACCACTTACTTGCGTGGTGAGTATACTACTCACTTAATTGTTACTATGTGGCTTTGCTAAATGTATATGTGATGCCTTGAAGGCTTACTTGGATATTGGAATTGATTAAGGTGAGGGTGTACTTGACCGCCCTCACCCCTTTTGATAGTATCACTGATTGGCTACCGTTTTACTGCATTACTGAACTTGATATACTGGATACTGAATTCCATTCTTGGAAACTGATTTGGTGTCATTTGGGCGAATGTCCAATGGCTTCACTGTATTACTGAGCTCAACCCCGTTTGGTAGTCAATTGGATCGAGCCGGCGAGGGTTTGGTCGTGAAAATTGTCATGCCACGGGGACTGTACTGAGGAACCTTGTGGTAATGAGACCTTTGGTTCCGGTATACTCGAGTATTACCAAAATGACTGAATGGAGTGCGGGCCCGGTTGGGGTATGTTGGGTGGAAGGAATGGAAGTGAAGTGAGGTCTACGGTTTGGTACTTTTAACATTGACGGAGGGTCAATGAGTGTGGATCAAGAATGTAAGCGTGGAAATGGGCTCTTGAGAGCCGACCGTATCCTTTCACTGAATTGCTTACTTCGAAATTGCATACTTGAATTGAATGGTTATGCTTATGTGATCTTAACTGCTATTGTGATAGTTGCTCACTGAGCTTTAGCTCACTCTGTTCCATTTGTTTTCCTTACAGGAAAATGAATACTTTTGGAAAAGGTTGTAATAGTTGAATGACAAGTTGAGCTCATGTACATGTATTTTGAATAGCTCCTTGAGGGTGAAACCCTATGTGTTTTGTTTCACCAATGTTTGGTGTGTAAATGGCTATTGTATGTGAATGAACTAAGTGGATCTCTTGGTATGCCATTTTGGCTTGACAAATGTTGGATTTCCATGTATATATGTTAAGTTGATGTTTGGATGAACTTCTGAACGTTTCGGCTTTCAAACGGCAAAAGAAAAATTTTTGACGGAAAGGCACTGGACTGAATCCGGCCAGAAACTGGCCGGATTGTCGGCCGGATTGCTTGGAAAATTTTGAATCCGTGAAGTTGCTCACTGGACAGTATCCGGCCAAGAATCCGGCCGCTAATCCGGCCAGATTCCGGCCGGATTTTGCTGTCCAGGTTACTATTCAGTTTTTTCGTTTTTTTTTATTTTGTTATTTTGATACTTGTGACCTGTCCGAGCGCACTTTTGCATTCCCGAAACGTATTAGAACGCGTGTAACTGCTCCGTAGTCCTGGCGAGAGCTGGGCAGACAGTCCGCTAACCCCTTTGGTTCGCCTTAGGGGAAAGTGGGGCTGTTACACATTGTCTCATGCATATTTGTGAAAAGACCTTTAATGAAAGAAAAATCCAAACTTGAAAAAGTTTGAGAGTGGAGGTAGAGTTCAAGGAGGAAGTCAAGCCATCATGAATCAATTTGCATTTTCTTTTAATTTCAGCTACTCTCCTTTAATTGCTTTAATTGTTTGCTTATTTACCTATTTTCTACTTGCTATTTTATTTTATCAATTTTTCTCACTTAGTTAAAAGAATTAGATTAAATTAATTTTATTTATCTATATTTGCTTACCAACCTAATTCACTTCTCTCTTTAATTTTCTTTGATACCTACACACTATTTGATGTAATAAACATTTGATAGAATATAACTGATTTAAATTTTTGGATAATTAAGGGGATTGGACTTGGTAGTAGGCTTTCAAATTTGTAGAGTTAGCAACTAACTAACAACTCTGTTCAATGTAATAGGTTATGATTATAGCTAGACATACATGAGAATTTTTAGTTTGGTGACATGATACGTTATTCTTAAATGTAATCCAAATTTCATAGAACTATTACTAATTTACAAAATTGGAGATGTTACTGAAGATAACATGCTAGAAAAAATCCTACTAGCCATAAAACTATTTTGATCATATATTTTTTGGTTAATCAAATACTTTTGTTACAATATGGTCATTGAACTCTTAAATTGCTATGTCAGCGGACATTCCATCCAATTTCTCCATTAATTCTAATGAAATTAGTTCCATATGCATTTCACATGCCAAAACACAAGGGCAATTTCATCTAACCAAAGGGCAAAAATTTTATTGGCCATTAAACTATTCAAATTGGACATTTTTTGCCATTTTTTGCTTTTGTTTCAAATGGCCCATTGAAAGACTTAAGTTGATCAATACATGATTTTCATGACTAATGAAAGAAAAAGATGATTTTGACTCATATATCAAGTGAATTTTTCATTATTATAGGTGCTCAAACAATTGGCAAAGGAAATGAAGCAAAACAAGAAGGAACAAAGTCTTTCACTAGGCATCAGACACACACTTGGATGTACACCAAGTGGATCGGACATCTAAAGCACTTCAAGACAAGTAAAGTGAAAATTGACACTAATGATCAAACTATGGATTAGATGAAAACTAGACTATCAGACGTCCGACAAATTAAAAGGAAACTTTGAAACTTTCTATTTCTATTGGACGCACCTTTCGGATGATGTATCAAACGTCTGAAACTTATAGCAAAGACTCACTTAATACACCTCAGATGCAGTGTTGGACATAGAGCAGTTGGTTCAGACATCCGATTGGTCTAATAGCTAGTTTTCTAACAACTAGTTTTTTGACCATTGGAGAGAATTTTGGGACAAAATTTCACTACTTATAACCAAGTCTAAAAATAAGAGGGACTTTTCCTTACATGAGATACAAGCTTCCAAAAGTGATTTTTGGATAAAAAATTACTTTGAATATTGTATAGGTGTGAGAGAATTTCTTGCATTTGTGAGGCTTTTCATTGAGGAGAAGTAAAAACTTGGAGATGGTGAATCTCACTTGTAAGTGTTCTTCATTGTTAAAGTGAGCATTCTAATGTAGCTTAAAGAGGGTTAACTGGGGAGGGTTATAAAATCCCTTGGTTCAAGTAGAATCGGGATACTTAGTATGAATAAGGGGTGAGCCTTTCTTTGTACAAGTTAGTTTGCATCACCAACGATTGGAAGAAACACTTGGTTGATTGAGTTCCCAAATTGGTGAAATTTGGGAGCAAGAGGAAGTGCCATTGAGAGTGCCATTTCATTTGGTTTGTTTTCTATTTACTTTATTGCTCTTTATTTACCTTGTGGATCAATTGCTATGTCTTTTGTGTATTTCATTTGGTTGAAATTATTGAGTGAAATTTCTATCATTCATGAAAATTTGTAATCACTCCCCCTCTTAGGTTGTTTCTAGGCCTTACAATTTGTATTAGATCTTGGTCTCTATTGATCAAGTTTAACTAGTTTAGAGAAAACATTGTTATGGCAACTAATTTTTTTATTAGGAATATCCAATTAATGAATCACTGATTTTTTATGGCAAAAATTATGATGTGCGGAAAAAAGAATAGAAACCTTTATCAAATCTATTGATCTTAAGTTGTGGTATGTTGTTGTAAATGGTCCTTATAAAGTTTTAATCAGAAAAAAGGAAAAAATTAGAGAAAAGACTAAGAAAGAGTTAAATGAAATTAATAAAAGAATGTTAGCTCAAAACATACAAGTTATGGACATTATTTGTAAAGTCTTGAAGAAAGATGAACTAAAAAGCGTAAAAGATTATAAAAGTTCTCAAGAAATTTGGAGAAGATTAGAAGAGATTTATAATAGAAAAAAATTTCAATTTAGTAAAGAAAAGGAAGGATTTTCAATCTCAAATTCTAAGGAAGGAAAGAATATAGTTGATTTAATGGTCGAAAATATTGTTAGAAATTTGTCTGAAAGGTTAAAAAGAGCTAATGAATTGAACAAGACTTTAAAATCTAAATTGAATGGATGTACATTAGAGAAGAAACAAATTACAGTAATAAATGAGAAGTTAAAACTTGCTATTGATAAGTTAAATGAGCCACATAAGGAAGTTGAAAATTGAAATAAGGAATCGAAGAAAAAAAATGAAAAACTCAAAGAAAAAAATGAAGGTTTATGAATCTTTAAAAGTTGAATATGCAAATATTAACAAGACAATAGATAATTTGAATTTGTGTTTAAATGAGTTTACCAATACAAAAGAAGAAAATAAAACTTGTTGTAAAAGTAAAAGTGATTTCAAAAAATCTAATGACAATAAGAAAAATTTTGTTATATCTAAATTAACTTACTATTTTTGTAAAAAAATTTGGTCATAACATTAATGCATGTTTTAAAAAAAGAAATTTTGATAGAGGAGCTAAAATGATGTGGGTTAAAAAAGATGAATCTATAATTCACAAAGAAAAATAAGATGTTAATAAGAAAAATGAAATTAGGAGTGTATCTCTAAAATTTAAAGGTCAAGTTGTATTAGTTTGATTAACAAGAGATTACCATTGAACCATTTAAAGCGGAATAAAAATATTTTATGTAGTATTTTAATGTGTAATAACTATAAAAAAATTTTGAAAGTTTATAAAAATATTAAGGATATGAGATTCAAGAACTATCAATTTGGCTTTTATTCATGGACATGATTGTTCTTGATAACTTATTAGATAATTTTGAAAATAAATGTTGAATGAGTAAATAGACTTGTTTGAATTCATGAAATGTTTATTGATTCGATCATTCTAAAACTTGAATGTTTGAATATATTGCATGATGAATATGGAACTCTTGTTTGTGACATACATGGGCGTTATAAAGAGGGAAAGGCTAACAAACTATACAAGGAAATACTTACATGATTTATTATTTCTTGCTTTACTTGTACAAGGTGATGAATATATGTTTTCTTATACTACTAATGTACACTTGTACAAAGTTTGTAATTTAGGAATGGTGTAATTTGAAAGTGATCTTCAAGGATATATATTCCCTCAAATCAAAACAATCTATCCTCAAGCCATGCTTAAAAAAGATAATCCAAATAGCTTGATGGTTTGAAAATAAAAAAGAAGAAAGAAATAGAGTTCTCATCTACCAATTCAACTTTGTATCATAGAGTAGATGAAAAACAAAAGATAAAGATAAAGCATGCATTTAATTTGGACTATGAGGATGATAACCATTATAACTAGATGGAATTTTTTTTTTATGTATGCATTTAAAACTTAATTTTCTTATCTCAAATTGTATATAAGGCAAATGAGTAACATTTGAATGCTTGATTGATGTGTATTCTAGTTTGTACTATTGTCATAATAGAACACATAGATTTGGAATGCCTAATTATTTTGAAATTCTATTCATATATATCCTATGTGTGAATATATTTTTCAAAATGATGACTTTGAACATATAAATTCTAGATTATAGTAATCCCAAATTTTACTCAAATATGTTAATAACTTGCTAAAGAAAAGAGGAGCTATATCAAAAGCAATATATGGTAGAAAATCCTTTATATTTACTTTCTATAAGTTTTATGTGTATATTATACTAATTATATAAGCTTGACATAGTTTAACCACTAGGTATAATGTATCTCCTAATCTAAATGTGAAAGTATTCGATACCAATTTAATTAAACCTAGCATATTATTTTGCTTATATGAATTGATTGTCAATTTTGTACTTAAATGCTACATCTATGCATGTTGATATCACACATGAAAATGAATTAGGTATCCATCTAATAAATTTCATATCTTCATTCATGTTTAGAAAGATGGAATGTTTTTAACCTCATAATAATTGAGGAGTTGCATCACATATGCTCGAATATTGATCAACTCTTGTTTTGATGATCCTTTTATGTACCCCTTGTCGCCTATTTATACATTTTTCAAAATAGGAGGTACTATAGTAAGGATGAGCTTTGAAAATAATCCTTTACATAATTCTCTTGTGTGTACTTGTTAATATGTCTTTGAAGGGAAGTAACTCTTTGAATGTGATTCATTCCTTTGTGTTTACTTCATTTACATGGTTATTTTAAGGAGGAGACATTTGATGAGAATGATAAGAAAATTGATGTGATTTTGATTTTAGGGGGAGTTTTACTTGCAAGTATCCAAAAGCAACTTTCCTTCATGCTTACATGTTTTATTTTTAATTATGACAAAAGAGGGAGTATGTGATGCCTCCACTTCTCCCGAGGGCGAACCCAAGGGTATCAGCGGGACGCCTGCCCAACTCTCGCCAAGACTCGATACAATTCCAATTCAAACTTAAGGAAAAATATCTGAATGATAAAAGTTGAAGGTATAAAGAAAGGGTCGCTTCCTTAAAATATTTAAATCTTACAACACAAGTTCTCAAAAGTAAATCACTTTCCCCAAAAGTAAAATCACTAGAAGTCGGCTAATTAAATACAACCCAAAATAGTCGCCAAGAGCTTTACAAGCGTCACCCCAGCAAATTCTAGTCACAAAAGTCAAAACTCAACATCCTAATCTAGTTCGCAACCGAACCTCTAGCCTGAACATCCTCTTTCGGATCCTCCTCGAAAGGTTCCTCCTCAGGAGTGGCCTCACGAACCAGGCTCTTGACAGCCTCTATCGCCTCCTCTATCAATATGGTCGTGTCGGCTAAAATTCCTGTGGCCCGATCCCGGACCTCCTCGACTACTGTAGCTAGTCGAGCCCTAATCCTCTGGAGCTCAACACCAGCGGCCCCAGCCCTAGTCCTGTCCTCTACCACTGTTCCCTCTAGCTCAAATATCCTAGTACCCTGAGCGTCCACCATAGCACTCAGCTCCTCGACCTCCTGAAATAAGCTCTGTTGGTAACCACCAACTGCCGACGCTCATCGTCAAGGGACAATACTAGCTCATTAAGGTAAGTGTACGTCATCCTACACGGACAATGGGGAATCCTCGAAGAAGGCGAGTATCGGATACGGGATTCTCCTCCATGCACTCTATATCGAATAGATCTAAGAGGCACCACATGTCCATTAGCATGCCCATTACGATTAGCAGCGTGACCTTCGTTACCATTCTCTATCTCTACAAAACAACCACAAATTCTAGGTTAGAAATTTAAAGTCACTAATTCGCTCAAATATCACTTAAACTATAACTAAGTCATTTAATCCCTATTTTCAAGAGTAAAGTCTCTAATACATCTCCCAAATAGAACTCTAAACCTAGCGTTCTGATTTTCATCCCTACGAGCAATCACTTAACTTTCAAACCAGTCCCACAGTCCGGCATCTTAAACTTTTAGCCTAAGATTGTGATACCCCAACTTTTAGGATACTATTGTTGTTTAGTCTCAAAGAGAATATTACGGTTTCTTTATTTTATTGTTTTGTTATACAAACTAGAAACCCTAAATTCTAGAAATAAAGTCTAATCAAAACCCTAGTTTCATTTGTGACTGACCGTTTTCTCAAATTTCTCATATTTTAACCGAAACCCTAAATTCAATTTATGGAATTGTAAAACCCCTCACGTTTTCTTAAAAATGCCCTTTTAATTGGAAATTATGACTTTACAATAGTCCTACCACCCTATCACCCCACAATAAGTGCAAATGAACATGAAAGTAAAGGTTTTCATTTTTCATTTTCAAGTTAGAGCGAATTAGGGTTTTCACTTTTTTCCGTAGTGTAATTATCCGGTACGGAGCGAGGATCAAATTTGGTGCTTAAGAGTGACTTTTAGGTGAGAAATAATATGTGATTAGGAGCAATGATATAAAGTTAGTGAATAGGAAGTAAAAACCCTAGTACGTGTGATTAAAGGAAAAACGGTGCGAACCGACGTGTACTGTGCACTACCGATTGAACGCACCACTTGACCACCACTTTCTTACCATACAAGATCATTATTATTTAAGAAAAATATCCCCTCAATTCCAGCTGGCTTTGACCAAAAATTTGGACCAAAATGGCAAGGAAAAGAAACAAAAAAATGAGTGGAGGTTGGTGAGGACAGTTGTCGGCCATCTAAGAGCCTTGACCAAGACTAATTGTCTTGCCTTCTTATCACCATGGAGCAGCCTTTCTTCCTCATTTTTCTGGTACCTTGGCCAAGAGAGAGAGAGAGAAAAACCCAAGGGAGAGCTGCCCAAATCCATCTTGAAATTGGATCATCCAAGTGAGGAAACAAAAAACTAAACCAATTAAAACCTTCCTTGAGTGTTTAGCTAGTGAGGTGTTGGTGAAATTTTGGAAGGAAGAGCTAGGGTTGCTTTTGGTAGTCACTTTAGCAAGGTAATGATGCTGATTTCCCCATTTCTTACTCTTGATCTTGTTTAAATTGGCTTAGCACCTTAAATTTGTGGTGGATGATAGCTATTATCAAGATTTGGGCGGATAGTGTATGTTTTTTTTAGTTATATGAGTTAGGGTTTGAAAGATTGCTTCCTATACTTGCTGTATGGTTCATATATGTTGTATCTAAGATTATATAAGGGGCTTTGGTAGTGATTGAAGCAAGAAATGAAGAAAGTTTCCTTTGAAACCGAAAATTCCAGATTTCTGGAAAATTGTAGCCCTGTTCTGTCCGGTTCCAGTTCATGATGTTAGAAGCCAAATTAGGCTTAGCATAAAACATGAAAGTTGTATAGAATGATGTTTTATAGTTGACTACAAAATTTCAGCCCAATCGGAGTAACGTAGCCTGTGAAAAGACCAAAATACCCTCGCTACCCTAGGATGTTTCCAGTGATCCGTTTTAGACAGTTCATCCATTTGGCTGTGTTTATTCACTATGATCCGTGCAGATTTAACCATTTTCCAAAACATGAAAGTTTTAGTACTCTGTCTTAGCTTTTCAACACCTCCAAGAACGTCTTAACGGACTTTGGTAGCTTGCGATATGGCCATTTAAAGGTAGTGCGGTTAACTGGTCTATTAGTTGGAATTTGGTTCTGTGAATTGGGAATTTGACTAGGTTACACTGGAAATTAGACTAAGTGGTCTTCATCAAAATTGTAGCCCTGTGTCTTAACTTCAAAACAACACAAATTACATCTCAATCTGATAAGCGTAGCCTCGGATGTGTCCATTCCGCAAAAACACGTCAAATCTGTCTTTTGTTAAACTTCATTTCCGCACATGTCATTAGCTTGATTTTTGTACTTGTATTACCTTGAGCCTATTGAACGGCTATTGTGATGAATTTATATTGTGTATGACTTTGGGATTGGCTGAGGAAAAATAATGAAGCCGTACATGGCTAGAAAATTAGGTAAATACAAAGGGCATGCTGCCCAAATTTACGCTCGAGGACTAGAGAAATATACTTGCGACTTGAGTAAGGGTTAAGAGTGATTACCACTTGAACTATCTAGGATATTTGCGTCTTCTTTTTCCGAGGTATATAAGTAAGGATTTGGCCGAATTTGTACCCTTGAGAAATACAACTATGACTACTAGGAATACGTTTTCCTTGTACTTTCGACACAAATGGCATTTTCAAGTACAAATGTTACAAAGTTATATAGTTTGAAAAGCGAGCGAGTGTTTCACGAATATTCTCCAAGTGAATTTCCATTTCTTGATTCTTATTGAACGGAACGCCTAAGTTTCGAATCTTAGTCATGTTTCAAAGTTCTCAAATTGAATTTTATCGCAGATTTGGACTCCGAACCCGGAGTATAAACCAGACGTGATTACTAGGGGCACTTCATTTTGGTGAGTGCTTCCAAATACCTGATTGAACTGGACACTTGTTTCCAATACTTGATCAATATGGTTAAATGATATATGATTGGCTTGATCGGGCAAGAGTGTACTTTATCGCACTTGCCCTTATTTGATATATACTTGTTTATTGTTGAAATTGAATTGATATACTTGTTTATGTTGTGCGCACTTCCTGAAATTCCAGAAACCCTGTGGCAAGTTACTCGAGTCGAGCCGGCAAGGGCTTGGTCGATTGGGTAACGAACACTGGGTCTCTTGATTGTCGAGTGGAGTGATATCTCCTCGACTAATCGGTATACTCGAGTATTACCACCCGTGTTTATTGAGGATTTTGGGTCCAGTAGGGGGTTTGAATGGTGGACGGAGAGTAGTGTAAGTGGTGCTCTAGTGGATTGGTTCCTTTACTTGAAAGTTGACGGAGTGTCAACTATTACGTGATCAAGCTCCTGATGATGAATGGAAGTTGGCTCCTGAGAGCCATCCGTATCCTTATGCTTTGGAATGATTATTGCTTATTGGATTATTGTTTATTCTGAAAAACTTTACACTCGCTCATTTTGAGATTGCCACTTGACGTGTTATTGCTCACTTTTATAAACTCTTCATGCTCGTTACTTTGCTATATCGAAAACTTGTACTTATAAATAATGGTCAATTTGCTATTTGGAACCTCACTGGGCTTTTAGCTCATTCCACTCCATTTGTTTTCCTTACAGGGGTACGAGCGAGGCGTGAGACGTGTAAAGACTAGCGTAGTCTAGTTGTTTTGACTTTTGACTTGTACTCACGCTATTCCTTGAATAGAATGTTTTGTATTTGGATTTTGTACACTTTGAACCAGTTTGGGTATATTGAGGTTTTGTATCTTGATTGTGCATCAATGTAAATTATAAGCTTGAATTGCGATGTTATTTATGGTCTATGGATGTATGCATGTGATACGAGTGAGTGAGTCCTGACGAGAGATAGGCAGGCGGTCCGTCGAACCCTTTGGTACGCCTTAGGGGGAGGTGGGATCGTCACAAAGATATACTACAGAGATCTGAAACCTAAGCTCTAATACCAACAGTGACGCCCCCACTTCTCCCAAGGGCAAACCCAAGGGTATTGGCGGGACACCTGCCCAACTCTCGCCAGGACTCGATACAATTCCAATTCAAATTTAAGGATAAATATCCGAATAATAAAAGTTGAAGGTATAAAGAAAGGGTCGCTTCCTTAAAATATTTAAATCTTACAACACAAGTTCTCAAAAGTAAATCACTTTCCCCAAAAGTAAAATCACTAGAAGTCGGCTAATTAAATACAACCCAAAATCCTAATCAAAAGTAATCAAACCCGCTTCTCCAAAAATTCTTTCCATTCCAAACTCCTGCTAAGGAAAACAAAGCTAATGGGGTGAGCTGACGCTCAGTGAGGCCAAGAAACATGCAAACACATAGTTCACATAACCATGGCATTTTTACGAGAATTAAAACAAGAAATTTCAAATAATTCATAAATAATAATAACACACATTCAATAAGGATACAGGAGCTCTCAGGAGCTAAATTCCACTTGTTTCGCCAAGGCTCGATCAAATACTTTCATGTAATGACATTCCGTCAATCGGGTGGGTATTAAGTCTGTAGAACTTGTGACGACCCCACCTTACCCAGAGGCGTACCAAAAGGCTTAGCGGACCGTCTGCCTAACTCGCGCTAGGACTCGAAAACGCAAAGTAATGAAAGCCATATAAACCAAAAGAGTACTATTCACAATATATACATTGGCAAAAGAGTTCTATTTACACCCTCAAAAGTAGATATCCAGACCACTACATCACCTTATGATAATAACCAAAATAAAAAAGTAGACCCGAAAAAGGGTTCTTACACGGATCAGTATAACAAGAAGAACCATCTTAATTGTCCGGTTACTACAAACTAAACCTAGCTATACTAGTGACAGTGCCAAAGAGTCTCCCGCGTCGTCCCCTATTAAGGAAAACAAAGAGAAATGGGTAAGCTAAAAACTTAGTAAGTAAACAGGGGTAAAAACGTAAATGGCACATCAAGACGAACAATTTCGTCACAAAGATGCCATGTCAAAAGCAAAAGAAATAACAACACAAGTTAAGGATACAGGTTGGCTCCAAAGCCAAGTCATTTGCCACGTGTGACCTCCTGTCGACACTCCGTCGACCACAAATAAGGGTCCGTAAAACTCCACTTGTACTCCCACCATACCCCTTATCACCTTCATTGGCCAGTCAACTGCACAAAATGGCTCGAGCAATCAAAACGAAATCGAACTTGGTTCACAAATGTGGTGACCTCAAGACTAGGTTGGACTGACTTCGACCAAGCCTCGGCCGGCTCGAATAGTCCGTATAGGTCTTGAGATCAGGCCCCAAACTCATCATATTTCAAAAAGTCACCCTGAGCGACAAGCTCCAGGGGTTCAATCCCAAAACAATTCATATACGCATGTCATGTATAAATGCAGGTGCAAATTAGGGTTTAGGTCGAGTGTGATAAAGTACACTCTCACCTAAATACCCTTTCATCCACATTAAAGCACATAAGTGATTTATACATATAAGCGGCCCGAATACTTACATAAAGAACAAGTATAGCAAAAGTACGAAAATCACGTCGCGTGCGCCAGCTAACAGGTCCCATTGGCTCTGCCTAGCCTGCTACCACATTATTCCACAAACGGCTATTAAAATGCATAAATCAAGCAAATAGGGCATAATGGACACGCGAACGGAAACGGAAACAGCCGTCGAAAACGGAAACGACAGATTTGCCACCCCAAACTGTTTTGACCATAAGTTAGGCTATCAATGTCAGATTAAAGTGTATGAGGCACCATTTCAAAGCTAAGAGAACGAGTCACAACTTTCATGAAGACATCAAGAGTTAAAATAGGATTCATCCTCATCAAAATAGGAAGAAACAATAGCCAACAGAAACTGTCTTAGGCAATCCAGACAGTTTACAATGTTTGGATCGTTTTGTATGTTACCAAGGTCCAAATGCTCTGAAATTTAGCAGATAGACAGATCACTCAAACCTTTACAACTTTCATGAAGGCCCTTCAACCCAGATCTCAACTGAACTAGGGCAAAAGTGCACAAGACAGTCCCAGCCGTTTAGATCCAGGTTGTCAAACAGGCCCTGTTTGAACGACCATAACTCAGGACTTGTAGATCCGAATCAAGAAATTCCAAAGGCGATGGAATGCTGAGTTATAAAGCTATAACTTTCATGTTTTGTCTAAAAGCTGAGTCAGCACGGATCCCAATGAAAAATGGAACCAAAGCTGCAGAATTGCACTGTCCTGTTTTTCTGGTTTAGGCTATTTCAGTGGCACAAACGTGTGGTCCAAATACAAGCATCACATGCAAGTTTTCTAACCATTGCCACACCACTACAACACACACATACCATCTCCTAATGGTGTTACAAGAAACCCGAAATCCCTTCCCCACCCTAACCTCAAAACCTAGCAAATACTAACCATATTCTATACTCTTAATCTTACAAGTCCAACTAACCTCCAAACCTAACCAACCAAACCCTAACTATCTAAGCCCTAGATAAGCCAAACTAACTTCCCCTTAAACTAGGGTTTCATGACCAAATCAGATTTTACTAAGAATCAACCATACAAGTGAAATTATCACACCATAGATCCCATTAGCAAGCCAAATAACCAACCAAACCAACTTAAGGAATCATGAAGCAAGAAACCCTAATTTCCCTAGCCTTGACCGAAATTTATGCAACAAAATACCAACAAAATAAACCATTAAACTCCTCTATAATCACCATATAAACCATAAAAATTCACAACCACAACGAGAAGATCACTTTCATAGCTTCAAGATTAAATCACCAAAAGTTAACTTTCAAGTGAGATGGTTTACCTTCAACCAAACTTTGCAAGTGATGAAATCACAACAATCAAGTGCCAATGATGCTTCCCTAAGCTCCAAGGTCAAGATGGATGGCTAAAGGTGGATGAACTTGGAAGGAATTTTCTCTCCTCTCTTGTGCAAGCTCTCGGCCCTCTCTCTCTTTGGTGTTGGTTTGCTTAATAACTTATGTTTAGCTTGTATTTCCTATGATACAATATAAGTCAAAGCCCATAGAAGATATTTTCACTTCAACCAATCATACAAAAGCGTGCATTTTGCTTCTTAGCCCTTACAACTTCACTTTATCTCTCTTACTCTTTTGCCCACAAACTTATGGAAGTCTTTCAATTAACTCCATAGGATACATGCGTAATCTAGTCTAAAATGCTTCATCCCACTTAATCGCTTCACTAATCACCCTCCTATCTTAACCACCCCTTCTTAATCATACTTTATCCTACATATAAGTAACTAAACAACAACCTTTTTGACATTAGCAAAATTAGAGGTTTTACTAGTTTAGGGTTTTCTAGCTTTTTAAACCTATTTAACCATTGTAAAATAAATCAAATCCTATACTTACCTATACAAAAACATACATTAGTATGCCTAATATTAACTCCAGCATAAACTTGTGATTAATACGAAAACTAGGGTTTTAGTAATAACCCAAATTAGGATTTTCTAAATATGTAGAACAAAATAACAGTTAAAGGATTACCACCAACCCTAAAACCAAATTTTGCAGCAAAAATGATGCTAATGCTCTTTATTTCACATAATATCAAAATTAAGGAATAACTGGGGTCTTACAGAACTTCACTTACTCTTCCCCGTTCACCGTTACACCCCCTGCTCTGGGCCAACACTTCTTTTACATAAGGCGATACTACTCGAGTATGCCAAGCGAGATCTCTCAAATAGATCAAGTTTATAAATTTTTCTCATGGCTCACCAAGCTTCACGACCAAGCCCATGCCGGCTCGAGTCGTAAGGTCGGCTGATGAGTTTGGGTGTCCCCCACTATTATAAATTTAAGTCAAGGAGATCACTCCAATCGACATCGATTCAATCATAGTATAATTCACTATTGCAACACTTCACTTTATTCACTTAGCAATTCACTTCATACAATTCCAATATGATTCACTTAAAAGAGAACGAGTGTGATAAAGTACACACTCGACTCGACACTTTCAAAATACTCAATTAATGAAAGCAATTAAGCACGTAGCAATACTTCATACACATGACACTCACCAAGTCAAAAGTGGGTAAGTGAGCAAATAAGTTTTCAGGCGTCCACTCCGAGATTCTCTTGAAGATCCCCTTGAGTGCCTGAGCAAATAATAATTGACTATCACTCACTATTACTTACAAACCCCGTGCTAACAAGGAAGAATGTACACTTGCAATACTAAGACAATGTCATGAAAGAGAACCTTAATCACTCGAAAATCGAGATTCAAAAGTGGGGATTTAAAGTCCCAAGAGAAACTAGTCTCTAACATGAAATTGAATTTAAAACAGTTTATCGATATCAAGATAAGGTGACGAGTCCACAAAAGCTCATTTCATAAGAAATCAGAAAGTTTCAGCTTTAAGTGACAAACTTGGAAAAATCAAATCTTGACTTTGGCATGTCCAAATATGGAAAACTCTATACGTCGGATACTAGGTTCGAAGTACTAAAAGTTCCTAGAAGACTCTTTTCCAAGAAGACAGGTTTGAACCAGTCTTGGTTTTCCAGTAATCTTTGAAAATTCGGCATAATTCACAGAAAGTGAACCAGCCCTTGAAATTTGTAACACAAAGAGAGTTCCAAATAAGGTTTCAAACACGATAAACGGGACTAAATTCGGAGTCTTGAGTATCAATATATAACAGTTCAAAGTCAGTCAATTTTCACTACTAGAACAATGAATTTCCAGATTTGAAAAGCAATCTTTGGGGCATTATTTGGATATCGAAATGATCTTGAAATTACACCAAATTTGATAAAATTAAACTTCCATATTGAGTACCTCTCTATCAAATTTTACGCAAAAACTCATGTGGGAAGGCAGTTAACAAAATGACTAAAGTTGGGAATATGTTTCAAGGCAAATCTGCCCTCATACTTTTCTTTCTTTTCCAAGTGTTTTGCACAATGAAATCAACCCCAATTCGATTCAATTTTGAAACCAAGGTCCTATAAACATTTAATAAGCAATTGACATCAAAATTTTTGAGACAAAACATCTCAAAACAAGGTTGACCATTCGGCCAACAAGAAAGGAAAGACTTTCTAGTTTTCCAGCTTTGTTGCACTTTCAAAATCAGACCATATCTCACTCAATACAAGTTCAAATTAAGAATGGTTGGTGGTGTTGGAAAATATGTTCAAAATGATACATTTCATCAGAAAGAGTCATTTCCAAAATCAGTTCACAAATGAGAGAAAATAGAGCCACAAGATGCAGCTTCTCCATTCCTCTCGGACAGACAGTCACAACAGGACAGTCAATTTTGTTAAATCACTACGGTTCACTTAGTTTGAACTAGTAGATGAGTTTTATACCATCAAAAAGCTATGAATATCTAGTTTTGAATGCCACTAATGGCACTCAATTTCAAATTTTGTACAGAAAGTTATGTTTGAATAAAGAGGTACTGTTCGGCTGCCTCGATCACCATTTCCATATTTCTTTCTTTATCGAAAACTCTAGTTTTGAGTAACCAATTGAAACGATTTTTGGTAGACACTTTGTACACACAATATACCACATATATCCATCAATTTCACAGCCATACAAGCACCAAAAATTCTAATTAAAATAGAGCAACAGTGGATAGAATTTCAGCCAACTCTAATCTCACTCATTTCTCAATTTTCTCTCCATTTCTAACCGTAGTTCCACTCATTTAACACATAAACACAACAATTAAGCACTTTAATCCTCAAGGCAATTACCTATAATCCATCTCAAGACCACTAGCCTAGTGGCTAAAGCAAGATAACTTATTTTCCTCAAGTCCTCTACCTATTTCTTGCTTGGGTTGTAAACCGATGCAATCTGAGCTTCATTCTTGAAGAAAATGGAAAGATTTGAAGGAGATGGAGGATACCTCTTGAACCCTTGAAGAAATCAGAAATTTCTCACCACAAAATCTCCAAGAAACTCCACTAGATGATGTCTTTCTCCAAGCTAGAGTGATTCTCTAAGAACTAGAAGATTGGATGAAGTTTTGCTAGCAAGATGGAAGCTTGAAATGAAGAGTTTTCTTCTTCCTTTTCCTTTGCTAGAGGTTCAGCTGACCAAGAGAGAAAGAGAGAGTGTTTGGCAGGTATGAATCTTGTCTTGGAAGCTTTAGGAAATTGCGGCCAAGAAGCTTTGCAAAAGTCAACTTCAAATAGTGTCGCGCGCGGATTTCGTACCACCGTTTTCTCTCTTGTTTGTTGCACTAGTGCACTAATCCTCCAATGTAATTCCTTTAATACTATAATTACTCATTCTTACGAGTCTAGAATTAATTTCTCAAATCTCCAATTTGTTGCACGGTGCGACTTTCGAGAAACTATTGACGCGCGCGCGGTAAAAGCAAAATTTTGAACTCACTCACCTCTAATCCCTCAATTAACTTTTCTTAGTATACTATTAATCATTCTTAATTTTTCAAGATTATTGCACTCTCGGATTGAATATTACCTCAAAAAATATGTACTCGCTATTTCTCACTAAACGAGCCTCTGAAAAATTAAATTTGCTAACAGGCGTTTTAAAAATATAAGTGATACATTGCTACATGTAAATGGATTTAAAATGGTTGAAATAAATTATTCAGAGAAAACAGGTGAATAAATAATTAAATAAGCCAGTAAAATAAGATAAAAATAAGAAAATTTTCGGGTCCTCATATCTTTCCCTCCTTAAAAAGAATTTTGCTCTCAAAATTCACACCTAGGATATGCTTATCATTAAGTTATGCTTATCAGATCAATCAACAACTTACACTCTCCAACCCATAATTCACAATTTCTATTCACCCAATTAGCAATTAAAATTTGATTTCCCCAATAGGCATTTTAACTTCCAAACTATAGGGTAACTTAATCGGTCTCACATTTACCCCACTCATAAATCTAGGGTTTGCAAATGAGTGTGTGGTATCAGGGTCACTTGAACCTTAGTTAAACAATGAAAAACAAGAATCATACCTTCAATAACCTTAGTGGAATTCGAAACCTGTTGATGGTCTAATGCATAAACTCTAGCCGTTGCTTTAGATCGACTTCCTCCAGCACTAGTTTGTTTAGATGCTGACTTTTCTGGCCTTTGAGTACTACCTCTTACTGTCGGCACTCTTGGACAACTTGCGAGCGGATGCTCGGCACTACCATAGTATAAACACTTTCCCGATTTCCTCCAACAATCATTTTCTACATGATTGGACTTGCCACAGTAGCCACAACTAACTTGAGGAGTCACGGCCTGACCACCAGAAGGCGTTTCTCTTACTCGACCTTGCCCATTGTGGCCTCCTCTTGGTTGAGTTCCTTTTCGTGGACTGGATGTCTCTACTCTTCCCATTCCTTTTTCCTTTTTAGAAGGTGGGACACTTTTAGTTGCTTGTCCAGAGGAGTAACTAGGAGTGTTCCTTTTCTTAGCATGAAAATCCCTTACTTGCAGTATTGCACTTTCGACTCTCTGTGCTTTCTCTAAAGTTTCAGTGAAAGTAGAGATTTCGGCTGCCGCCAACCCCTCCTGAATCTCCACATTAAGTCCTTCTACAGAGTGTCTTATCTTTTTCCACTCATTAGTCACCAATTCCGGAGCATACTTAGAAACCTTAGTAAATTTTCCTTCATATTCAGCCACGCTAGAAGTCCCCTGTCTCAACTTTATAAATTCATCCTCCATTTTCTCTTGAATCAAGGGTGGAAGAAATTTTTCATTAAACTCTCGGGTAAAGTTTTCCCAGGTCCAAGGGGTCCGTGTTTTTTTCCATTTTCCCCTTATCACATCCCACCAAGCACGTGCTACACCCTCAAATTGAAAGGCAACAAAGGTCACTCGTCTGTCCTCAGTATAGTTTAGGGCAGCAAAAATATTGATCATTCTTTCCAACCAGTTCTCCACTAACTCAAGGTTGGGTCCTCCGATAAATTTAGGCGGAGCAAATTTCAAAAATCTCTCCAAAACCCTATCATCCCCTCTATCCTGAGCCTAGGTTGCTTAATAGGTCCTTGACCTTCTCGTTTTGCTAATCGCTCTAAAATATCCGTCATGCAGTTGATGGTAGTAGCCACCTGGTCACCCTCTACATGTCCTTGTCTTTGGGTCGGTCCAGTTGCCGATCCTTGATCGTCCTCTAGAGGTTGGGTTTGCCTAACCCCACGCCCCCAATCTCTACCTCTCTTTCGTCCATCCACAATCTTAGTTATGCCTAAATGCAAGCATAGAATTAATTACGCGAGAGAATACTTAAAATACAAGTCAATGCGAAAAACATTTGAAATAACGATAATTAACATATATTAACAATTAAAGATCCATACAAGATCAGCAAGTTATGGGGCATTTACAAAAATATAGCACACATGTGCTATAAAAGTGCAATTAGTCATGCAATAGACGCCAAGAACTTTACAAGCGTCACCCCAACTAATTCTAGTCACAAAAGTCAAAAGTCAACGTCCTAGTCTAGTTCGCATCCGAACCACTAGCTTGAACATCCTCCTCCGGATCCTCCTTGAAAGGTTCCTCCTCAGGAGTGCCCTCATGAACCGGGCTCTCGACAGCCTCTATCGCGTCCTCTATCAATATGGTGGTGTCGGCTAAAATCACTCCAACCCAATCCTGGACTTCCTTGACTACTCTAGCCAGTCGAGCCCTAATCCTCTGGAGCTCAACACCAGTGGCCCAAGCCCTAGTCCTCTCCTCTACCACTGTTCCCTCGAGCTCAAATATCCTAGTACTCTGAAGTATCCACCATGGCATGGCGCTCAGCTCCTCGACCTCCTGAAGTAAGGCTCTGTTGGTAATCACCAACTACCGACGCTCATCGTCAAGGGACGTTTTAAAAATACAAGTGAGACATTGCTGCAGGTAAATGGATTTAAAATGGTTGAAATAAATTATTCGGAGAAAACAGGTGAATAAATAATTAAATAAGCCAGTAAAATAAAATAAAAATAAAAAAAATTTCGGGTCCTCACAGAGTAGATAGAATGATATTTCTTTAAATGTTGACTTGTGCTGAGCGGGAGCCTATTTGAGTTTATTTCATAAAAGAAATCACTATTTTGTTTGTCATCATAAAAAAGAGAGAGATTGAAAGACTTAAGTTGATTAATCATTAGTTTTGATGAGTAACGAAACAAAATGATGATTTTGACCAATATTTCAAATGAATTTTTCATTAGTATAGGTGCTCAAACAATTGGTAAAGAAAAGAAAGCAAAACAAGAAGGAACAAAGTCTTTCACTGAATATCAAACGCACCATTGAATGAATACCAAGTGGATTTGACGTCTAAAGCACTTCAAAATAAGTATGTCTCTAAGCATGGGATGAAGTTTTAGACATTTGTTAAGAGAAATAGATGTCCAATAAATAAAGTGAAACTTGACCTTGATGATCAGATGATGGATTGGATGCATGGTTGGACTATCAGGCGTTCGACAGATTAAAAAGAAATTTTGGAACTTTATGTTTCTATCAGGCGAATCTTTTGAACATTGGATTAGATGTCTAAACCTCCTAGCAAAGACTCAATACACTTTTGAACGCAATGTCAGATGTAGAACAATTGGATTGGACGCCCAAAAGGGTGTTGGATGCAGGATTGAACATCTGAAAGTTCCAATTACTAGTTTTCTAACAGGTAATTTTTTGATTGTTAGAGAGGAATTTTGGGAAAAATTTCACTATTTATAAATATCCCCAAATTTCGAAAATAAGAGGAACTTTTGCCTACATGAGATACAAGCTTTCAAGAGTGATTTTTGTTCAAAAAAATATTTTGACTAGTGTATAGGTATGGAAAAAGTTCTTGAATTTGTGAGCCTCACTTGTAATTGTTATTCATTGTTAGGGTGAGTATTCAATTGTAACTTAGAAAGAGTTTACTAGGAAGAGTTGTAAAATCTTTGGCTCAACTAGAGTTGAGATATTTAGTGTGGGCAAAAGGTGAGTCCTTCTTTGTACAAGTTTGTTTGCTTCACCAACAATTGGAAGAAGTTTTTGGTTGATTGAGCACCAATCTTGGCGAAGTTTATGAGCAAGGGGAGGTGCCATTGAGAGTGCCGATTCATTTGGTTTGTTTTCTATTTACTTTATTGATCTTTATTTACTTTGTGGATCAATTGTTACATCTTTTGTGTATTTTATTTGGTTGAAATTATTGGGTGAAATTGTTATTATATGGGAAATTTGTGATCAATCTAATTCATTCCCTCTCTCAGATTGTCTTTGGGCCTTACACCCGCTTAATGACGGCAAATGATATACTGATGACCATTCCATCAATTTTTCTCATTAGATCTTTGTTTCGTTCCTTAATTTTAGTGTTATTTATTGGTGCAAGATAAATTTTTTTACATTATTGATACATAAATTTTTCAAGTAATTTCCTTTTTCCATTGATTTTTATCTCAACCTAATGTCGGAAAATGTGATTCATCAAATGACAATCTGCAAATCTCGCAGTAAATAAATCACCTGTCAATGGTTCCATATACTTAATAATTGAAGGTGACTCATAGCCGACATATATCCCCAATCTTCTTTTGGGGCCCAATTTACGATGTTGGGGCGATGCAATTGGAACATAAACCGCACAACCAAATATTCGTAAATGTGAAATATTGGGCTCATAACCAAAAGTTAATTGTAGGGGAGAATAAGTATGATAACTTGTCGGCCTAATTCTCACAAGTGTTGCTGCATGTAATATAGCATGTCTCCAAGCAGATGAAGGAAGTTTAGGCCTCATCAATAATGGTCTAGCAATTAATTGTAGCCGTTTAATAATGATTCGGCTAGACCATTTTGTGTGTGAACATAAGTTACAAGATGTTCAATAGTAATTCCAATGGACATACAATAATCGTAAAAAACATGTGACGCATATTCACCTGCATTATCTAGACGAATTTTCTTTATTAGATAATCTGGAAATTGTGCTCGCAATTTAATTATTTGAGCAAGCAATCTCGTAAATGCCAGGTTGCGAGTAGATAATAAACGTAAATGTGACCATCTAGTTGATGCATCAATTAGCACCATAAAATATTGAAATAGTCCACATGGTAGATCTACAGGTCCACATATATCACCATGAGTTCGTTCTAAAAATATAGGGGATTCAGTCCCAACTTTAACTGTTGATGGTCTAATAATTAATTTTCCTTGAGGGCAAGCAACACAAGAGAATTCATTGGCTTTTAATACCTTTTGATTTTTCAATGAGTGACCATGTGAATTCTCGATTATTCGTCTCATCATTATAGATCCAGGATGTCCGAAACGATCATGCTAAATCATAAAATCATTGAGATAAATAGACTTCTGGTCTACTAGATGATGAATTTCAACTGCACTAATTTGTGCATAATATAAGCCAAAAGAAAAGGAAGGTAATTTTTCTATTACGCATTTTTGCCCAAAAATGATACTTGTGATTAATAAAAATTCTCCATTTGTCTCAGTCATTGTTTCGATATGATATCCATTTTCGCGGATATCTTTAAAACTCAATAAATTTCTCCAAAACTTGGGAGAGAGTAGTGCATTATTTACGATAATTTTAGTCCTTTAAGGAGAAATAAAGTGGCTCTTCTGGAGCTTTCAATGAATTTTGCACTACCACTGATGGTAGTAACATTTGTTTCTCTCATTTTTAAATAAGAAAAATACTTTTTATTTTTCAATATGGTGTGCGTAGTAGCACTATCAATGAGATAAATGTCATCATCACCATTATTTAATCCCAAATATTTAGCATCCATTTCTTCTTCAGGAAGAAAATTTCAAATAAAAAATAAGTAATAATAAAGATACGAAAATAAATATTGAATAGAAAGAAAATTACATTAAACATATAAAGCATCATAAAATATCTAAACAATCATAGGGTATTTGTTGACATCTTCAGGATGTTCAAAGAAATCAGTTACATCGAGATATGTCATATTAGCATCATCACCATCATCATAATCATTCTTTTGATCAATGAAATTTGTTTCGACACCTTTGTCTTTCTTTTTCAATGATTCTTGATAGAGATCAACAAGATACTCAGCCGTACGATAGGTACAGGACCAATAACCTTCCATACCATATCAGTAGCATTTTTCTCACATACCTTCTTTTCTCCATTTTTCTGATTGTAGTTATTACCCCTCTTTTGAGGAATATTTTGTTGTTTGCCACGATTATAATTTTCATGGAGTACAAAACTATTACGATCACATCCACGGCCACGGCCTCTTCCACGGCCACCTTTACGGCCACGTCCACGACCTCGACCAGAATTTTGAAATTGAGTCGCATTCGCTTCAGGGGATGGACTTTCACCAGTTGGTCGAGACTCATGATTTTTCAGCAATAATTCATTATTTTGTTCAACCAAGAGAAGACATGCAATAAGTTTAGAATATTTTTTAAATCCCTTCTCTCGATATTGTTACTGCGGGAGCATGTTAGAGACATGAAAAGTAGAAAATGTTTTTTCTAACATATCTTCATCGGTGACTTTTTCACCACATAATGGTAATTGAGAAATAATTCGGAACATAGCTAAATTATATTCATTGACATATTTGAAATCTTGTAGGCATAAGTAAAGCCAATCATATCGGGCTTTTGGAAGAACGACCAACTTCAGGTGGTCGAATCTTTCTTTCAAATCTTGCTAAAGGACAAGAGGATTTTTAACAGTAAGATACTCTATTTTTAATCCTTCATCTAAATGATGACGAAGGAAAATCATAACTTTGGCACGGTCTTGGTTTGAAGATTCATTCTTTTCAATAATAGTATTACCAAGACCTATTGCCTCAAGATGAATTTCAACATCCAATACCCATGATAAATAATTTTTTCCAGAAATATCAAGAGGTACGAACTCTTGTTTTGTAAGATTAGCCATAAGAAATTAAAATAAGTTTTTGAGTTAGAAATTTACCTCCGAAGTTACTTGAAGAAATACGGGCAGAATTTCGACAAAATCTCGTGTTTGTTCAAGGTAGAGGCTCCGTTTTTACATTTTGCTTAAAAGTAGAGATTCATGCTGATAACGTGTTATAAAACTAATAAAATAACAAGATGTAGGATAAAATAAAATAGAGAGAAGTAGACAAAAGTAGTGAACTATTCTTTTATTAACTCAAAGCGATCAAAGCTTACAAAGAGATGTTCAATCACCTCTATTTATAGAGAACACTAAATAAAACTAAAAGATTAACCTCTAAATATAAGAGAGGTTATAAAATTAATTGTATAGGAAAACCAAACCATCATCTATACTAACTCTTTTATCCTTGGGGGAATTCAATTTTATCCTTGGGAGAATTCAATAGACATAGGAAACTTTAATGGACATTCATTCCTATTTAATTGTTTCATGACAAAAGTTAAGTTGGACTAATTAATTTTTGTTGTAAGCATTTTCCCTCTTTCACGATCTATATTTTGTTTGACTTTTAAGGTTTTCTTTTCTTGTCAATTATAAGACTTGGATCAGCGATTAAAAGTGTGGAGTAAAAATTTTCCCCTCTTTAAACTGATCATTGAAAATTTGGACGATCAAGTTGGCCCAATAATAAATGTTAAAGGATGATCTTGCCCTATTAAAGTGAAGGAACCAGATCGGCTGCATAATAAAGTTAAGGAATGGTTTTGTCTCAAATCAAGATTGGAGGATCAAATGGAGTTCTCTAGTAAAGTTTGAGAACTCTTTTTGGGTCATTAGCCTAATGTAAAACTTAGTAAACAATTTAGCAAAACCTACACTCAGTAAGAGAAAACCTGTACAAAATTGGATCGGATCCTTCATTTTGAAAACATTTTTTTTTTCTTCTGGAGGTTCACACTCCACATCTGACCCCAGGTTTCGCTCAGGCCCCAGTGCAGTGTCGTGGAGCCCTTTAGCATGTTGTATTATGAAAACGTCAAGAAACATGAAGACAAATGAGAGGAGCTGAACTATAGTGGTTTGACCTGATCGAGTTTAGCACAAGTGGCATCTTACACCACAAAAGTGGACTTTAACCACAGCGAGAATTGTTGATTTGTCCTTATCATTGACCATAATTTCCTTCTTCACTATTAGAAAGGTGTATAAACAACCAAATAGGAATCTTGTTTAACCACCTCTCTGCATAAATATGTGAAGTTTAGAAATCAAGAATATTTACTAATTTGTAAAGTTAGACCACAAAAAAGCAATTTTTTCATTTGTGGACTGGGGTAGGTGGGTATTGACTCAAGTAATTAACTATGTTCATAAATAGAAGACGACTAATTATATAATTTTGTCACACCAGAAAAATGAAAAAGATTAAA
Organism: Coffea eugenioides; assembly: GCF_003713205.1. Classification (NCBI taxonomy): domain Eukaryota; kingdom Viridiplantae; phylum Streptophyta; class Magnoliopsida; order Gentianales; family Rubiaceae; genus Coffea; species Coffea eugenioides. The sequence goes on along the minus strand of NC_040044.1, from coordinate 23,098,703 downwards.
AAAAAAGATTCCATAAAATTTAAGTAATTACCTACGAGTATTAATTACTTCAAAATTATGTAACTCATTGAAAAATGGGTATTGGATTACTTGGATCTGAATCCAATTTTACAATTTAATGTCTATAACAAATTAAAAATTAAAAAAAAAATTACAACAAGTCAATATTACCTTTTCAAAACTTTTGGAATACCTTTCAATTGAAATTTGGATCCCCAATATGATTACACAGTTTGTGCTGGCAGTGGCAGGTGATTGTTCCTAGGTACATGAATCTGTTCAATCTGTAAACTTTTCAGTGCCGGGCCACCAGATCTTCTCTTCCACAGATTTACTTCACATGGCTGCTGCACCTTCTTGATCACCGGCAATGGGGGATCCAGTTCACTAATGCTCACATGATCAATACCACCATCATCATTGTTAATCTTCGAAGACCTTCTTGAACCACTTCTCCTCAGGATGATCTCTCTGCAGCTCCTAGCATTCCCAGCACCGTACCTGGTGTTACTACTGCTGCTGGTGGCCGGGAAGCTAGTTATGAGGTTTTTGCCGGAAAACAATCTTCTGAGCTTTTTGTGCTTAAAATGCCCTTGGTGATTTGTGTTGGTTTTCGCGGTGGTGGTGGCTGTTGTAGCTGTTGCGGCCGTGAGCCTATAGGGTGTTGAAAAGCCGATTAACCGGTTGGTTTTCTTGACTTTACCCATACAACTAACTTTAGGGGATGAAGGGTCGTCGGAGAAGGAGCATGAACGATCTTTGTACTCTCTTAACTTGACATCCTTGATGGAAACTCGGCATAGAAGTGGCAAGAATGAGTTCTTGTTATAGAAACTTTGCTGATGAAGGTGATGGTTGTAGTTGTATCCATTTCCCATTTCTCCTCCAGTCTTGATTATATTATCTCACAGTTTCTGTGAACTTTTGTAGCCAATACGCTGTGTTTGTAATGGTGTGTGAATGTGTGTGGTGTGTGTGTTTGTGTAAGAATACACAGGGGAAGAGAGAGTTGGGAAAGAAATAGAGATGGGACACTGGAGGTAAATAGTACTTGCAAGGAAGGAAGGATGGATGGATGGATGAAAATTGAGAACTTTATTATTATTATTATTGTGTCCCTTCCTTGCTTCTTCATTTGCACTAGTATTATAGTATCCATCTTTCTTTCTTTATTCTTAATTTTATCTTTTGTTGCTTTATTTTTTATTTATTTTGGCGTTTATGATTTGAATAATGGGGAGTGCGAGGCAGAGTGATGTAATGTCCAACATATAGGTAACATGCATTGGGGGAAAAAATGGTTAAAAAAGAACCTCAAGCTAGCTAGAAGTGTATCTTGGTAATTTACACGCAAAGCCGGGTCTCAAAGAGCTTTATATTTTTTAACCCTCCCACCCTACCCCTTTCCACTCTCAAGTGTCAAGTACAAAATTCAAAATCTAAACCTGGCTACACAGAAAATTCTAAGAGCTCTCTCCTATTATGATTTACGAGTCAATCTTAGTGATTTAGCTAGCTTTACTTAAAATGCGGGAATGCTATAATACTTTTGCATCTAAAAGATATATGCTGCTACTATAATTTTAGGACTAATTTTATAAATCTTTCCTGAGATTTCATGAAATATCATTTATGTGACGCCCCGAAAAAAAAATGAGTTTGAGAACCCGGAAATTTTCTAATTTTCTAGGGTTTATTTTATTTAATCGCCCGTTTTTTCTACATTTTCTTTATTAGAAAAAATTCCCCAGATAATGTTTATGAGCAAAGATAGTTTTAAAATGATTTTTCTAGTATCGGTTAGTGTTTGAGAAAATAAAAGCGTATTTTGAATGTGGGACCCACTAGGGCGAAAAGTTCGGAAAAATTCGACCAATTAGGTTAAGTTCCGGATACTGGGTGAAATTTATCGGGTGTTAAGAGATAAGTAGAGGAGGTGAAGTGATTGATGTGAGAGGGAAAAAGAAGGATAGAAATGCATTTAATGAAGTGACACGTGTCACCTTGTTATTGAAGGTTGGACTTTGACATTTGACCATCTTACTACCTTTACCAAATAAGTACCAAATTGATCCAAAATTACCTTCATTCTTCATCATCTTGGCTGAGCTTCACAAGGAGAAAAGAAAGGAAAGCTTTCATCTTACTTCTTCATTTCTTGCTCCAATCAAACAATTTAACCGATTAAACTTGGATTTGCTCCATAAAAACCTTTCTCTTGGTAGTATTAAGGTGTGTAGTGAAGTGGTTTGAGAAGCAAAGGTGCTAAGTTGGGTCTTTTCTTGGGTTTGTAAGGTAAGTGACTAAGGAACCTTTCCTTTGATCTTGATAATGTTCAATTAGTGATTGGTGGTGGTTGAATAAGTGATTTTATGGTTGATTTCCTGATTTTGGTTGAAAATGATGAAGATTTATTATTTTTGGGGATTTTTCTGTTTTCATATGGATATGATTATGGGTCATGTATGATGATTGGAAATGATGTTTAATAACTCTAGGAGGTGGAAGAAGTGATTAATTGCAACCAATTTCTGTTTTGGACCAAAAATTGAAAAGTGAGGGTTTTGTGATAAACATTCTGTCCGAATTTTTAGGTCCTAGATAGAGGCCGAATTGGCCTTTTCTTAAAACATTAAAGTTGTAGGGAATGACATTTTAGGGGTGCCTACAAAATTTCAGGTCAATCGGAGTAGCGTGGAATGAGATAAGTCGAAATTACTATTGCTGTTCTGGGTTACCCAGAATTGGAAATCTGTGACTGTAATTGGTTGTTTTCGCTGGAATTGCTTCCGAATTGGTTGTTGAGGTCTTCTGATGAAATGTAACCCTGTTTCGTAGCTTTCAGCTGGTTTTGGAATTTCTGGATTTGGACTTGTGTAGGCTGAGTTATGATGTTTACGCTAGAATGCGTTTTGCAAACCTGTTTTCGTGATTCTGGTATAGCATCTTGCATTTTTGACCTGGTTACACTGGAAACTGAGTTGAGTGACCTTCTACAATATTGTACCCCTATCTCTTAGCTTCGAAACGGTGGGTCTTGCACCTTCATCCGACAATCGTAGCGCCTTTGGTACCATTACCGCAAAATGACGTCAAAACCTGTTTTTCTGGTTTTGAGCTTAACTTTCATTTCCGGACTTTTCCCTAGTTTGACTTGTACTAGTACTACTTGGAGTTTGCTGAATGGCTATTGGATGAACTTGTTGTTGTGTGTGTATCTTTGGGTTTGAATGAGAAGAATAATGAAGCCATGATGGCTGGGAAAGTTAGCAAATTCAGGGGAAGTGCTGTCCGAACTTTGAAGGGACTTGATTGCATTGAGTTTGTGATCTAAGACTTGGATTTGAGCAAGACAATGATATATGATGGTTGGTTCCTGAGCCGTGGAGGTGAGTGACCTCAAACTACTTCTAAAGTTATTTATGAACCGTTTCTTACATTATTTACTTTTGAACTGTTTCCAAAGTTACTTTTGAAATGTTTTCTTGCATATCATGTGTGCTGGCATTTGAGTGTGCCTTGTTTGCTATATTTCTTGACTTCATGACTTGTATTTTGGTTGATAACGTGTTAAGCGCTTATAATGATTTCCAAAACGAGTTTTCGAGGCGAGTGTGTACTTTATCGTACTCGACCTCGATAAATGTGAAATTTTCGATTGCAATGTTACTTGCGCATGAATGTAAGCCTTTTGGGCTGAACTGGCCATTGCCCCTTGTTACCGGTCGTCTTGAGCCAGAAGCGGACTCGGTCAGGCGATTAGGAACTTGGGTGAACGTTTGGTATACTCGAGTATTACCTATGTAGGTTGGTGGAGCCTGGCCAAAAGCAGGGACGGGGTGAATGAAATGAAATGAATGACCAAATGAGCGAGGAAATGTCAGGAGAATGAATGTATCCTTTCATGAATGTTACTATCGCTTTCCATTGTAAATGTTTCTTGAATTATTGATAATCCATATTTACTGTTTTGCAAATGATGTAGTTGTTTCCGGATTTATCATTTAATTTATGACATCATTGCTATATGACATCATTGAAATGAACTATTGTGAAACCGATTTGATTAATGATTTTCTGGTTACTCGCTGAGCTTTTAGCTCACCCCAAAAACTATTTATTCCCCTCCACAGGGCTCGTGGCGAAGGAAGGACTTGTAGTACTTGTGCACGTGTATGGATGGCCTAAACTTTGTACAATTTTGGATTTGGAATTATTTTATGTATATTTGGGATTAGTTTCCGCTGCATTTGTGACATGTAATTATTGGAGACGGATGTGTATTTGTGGACCAGTTGATGTATATTTGATTTTTATATTGTAATTTAATTGAGGACTGTAGTGAACGACTGAGTCCCGGCGAGAGCTGGGCAGGCGGCCCGCCGAACCCTCTGGTTCGCCTTAGGGGGAGGTGGGGCTGTCACAATTTAACTCCCTTAAGGTTTTCAAAATCTCATTTAGCACCCCTCGAATTGACATTTTGGTAACAATTATTAGGCTTTCTAACCAAAAGTAATATTAGAAAATTCATGTTAGAGGAGAGAGACTATTTTAGTGCCCTTAATACCCTTAGGCTATAAAAAAAATGAAGGCTCCATTTGCATTAGCTATTTTCATGGGTGTTTTTAAAATATTTTATTGTAACAATATATATGAAAAACTTTTATTCTAGATGTTTTTTATGGTGTTATTGGGATATTCTTAAAGTATAAAAATTTTTACAGAATAAAACCAAGAAAAAAAGTACTAAATTGGAACAATTTTAAAAGTGATGGGATGAAAGTTGATAAAGATTTATACTGTAGCCAATAGTCATTTGTATAGTAGAAAGACAGTAAAAGCAAATACTATTCTTTAAACCATTTTTACAAATAAAACCCTTCATAGTGTTAAAGGCAAATAGCACATAAAACTTATACATTTGAGTAAAAGGCTCAATAATATATGAAATTCAACTTCAATATTACATAGAGAATTTTCAAAATAGACCGACATTTTCATGGGCGTGAAAGATGAAAATTTTATTATAAAAAGAAAAAGTTAGAATTTGAAAAACCATAGTGTATGGAGTTCCAGTTACTTCATTTCTCTTGTGCTCTACATGATAGGAACAAATAAATAAATAGATAAATATAGTTGTGAATTACAAAAACGGGAAAAAAAAACCTACAGCTCTTCTTCTCCAAATGCGCTAAATATTTCATTGATTAAATCCTATATTTTGTTGACATTTGCAATTCAAATATATATATATATGTGTGTGTGTGTGTATGTATGTATGTATGTGTGCATGTATATATATATGTGTGTGTGTGTATATATATATATGACAAGTTTAAAAAAATTTAAATATTAGGGTATTATTGACAATTCTTCACCTTTGATATTGGCATATGGTCCCACTATCACTTCAAGGGGGTTAAATGAGATTTTGAAAACTTAAAGGGAGCTAGGTGATATTTCATGAAGCCTCAAGAAAGGTTTCTGAAATTATCCCATAATTCTATCATTCGACACTAGTAGAATTATCGGTTGCTGAGTTTGGATGTGCGAAGGTCAATTTTGAGGTAATTTGAGATAGGATAGGGGAGGTTGACAATCTCATATTTCATATTGACATTTTTGTTTTTAATTTTTAAGTCATGTACAAAGACTTTAATACCTTTATATACCATTACGAACTCATATTTAAGACAAAATAGAACACTTGTAGCTGCTATTAAAAAAAAGTTGCTTTGTCTGAATAGGATTTGAATAAAACACTTGAGGCGAATGCCAATATATAATTAAAATTTCTTTAAAGTATTCATCAATCTCAAAATAAAAATATATTTTTAAAATTCCAAACTTGTATGAATTATAGGCATTTTATCACTTATATCAAAGTCTTCAACATCACCACCAAAGCTTCTTCCTTGTGTTTAAAAACATTACAATGCTTAATTATCTTTCCATGAGAGTTTTACCACTGACAAGCGTAACGTGCTTCATATTTGTGAATAAAATTGCAACAGCTTGCCCAAATAAATACTGTTGTTGATTTGAGTTTAGGTTGTTGATATATTAAATATCCTTATTCTATACATTTTGTCTCAAAAACTTCTATATTTAATAGAAACCTTCTTTGACATATTTTGTGCTTTTGAATCGGGATTGATCATTTAGGTCCGTTTGTTTCAATGTAAAATTTTTCCCAAGGAGAACATTTTCAATGAAAATAATTTTCCTGAAAAAATTTTCATTTTGCCTTTATTTTCAGGTATTTGGTGCAGTTTTATGAAAATGCACCACAAAACTAAAACCTACAAGAAGAAGATTCCCCAATAGAATCCCTACCGTCATCCCATGTACATTGGATCTACCATCTCAACTAGAGATTCATCCAATCTCCAAATCTATCAAACTCCAGAAAGGAATTCATAATTTCTCAAACCAATTACACATCATACCAATGAAGATTCAACTTAATAATATGTCAATAAAAATTATTTCAGTAATTAAAACCTTATAATTGATCAACCATCATATGGAAAAGCAGCTCTTGAATTTTGTTGGAAACTTTTCTGCACAAAAGTCTTCCTCCACTCTATCTCCTTCACTTTTCCAGATTTGTCTCACCCAAAAACTTATCAAGACCCGCTCTTGGTTTAGATTTTCTACATCTCCATGGATGCATTGTTTATGCTGGCTTGGGCGGAAAGGAGTAGGATTGGCAAAGATGAGGATGAGGGAAAAGTGTGACGCCCCGAAAAAAAATGAGTGTGAGAACCCGGAAATTTTCTAATTTTCTAGGGTTATTTTATTTAATCGCCCGCCTTTTCTACATTTTCTTGATTAGAAAAATTCCCCAGATAAAGTTATGAGCAAAGATAGTTTTAAAATGATTTTTCTAGTATCGGTTAGTTTTTGAGAAATTAAAAGCGTATTTTGGACGTGGGACCCGCAAGTGCGGTAAATGCATTATATTTTTGGCAACTTGTTGGAATTTTGTATTAAGTGATATTATTTTACAATGTGTTAAGATATTTGTATTGGAGAGACAAAAAGATAAGTTTTGAACCAAAAGGTGACAAGTGTCACCTTGTGATTTAATCTTGGACTTTGACCATTTGACTTTACCTTTACCTTTACCAAATAAATACAAAAAATTGATCAAAATAAGCTTCATTTTGTAAGCTTCTTGGCCGAATGTTCTTGCTCAAGAAAGAAAAGCTCTCAATTTCTTCCTTCTATTTCTTGCTCAATCTTCAAATCCAACCAATAAAACTCCAAATCATTCCATAAAATCTCTTTGCTAAGTGGTCTTGAGGTGTTGTGGAGTTGTTTGGAAAGCTAAGGTGATTTGTTGCTCTATCTCTTGTATGGCTAAGGTGAGTTGTGAAGAACCACTCTCCTCCCTTAATTGATGTTCAATTCATGATTGGTGGTGGTATAAGATGCACTTTTATGGATTATATCTTGATTTTGGTTGAATTGGTGAAGTTTTATAATTTTTGGAGATTTTTCTGTTTTCATATGGATATGATTATGGGGTCATGTATGATGATTGGAAATGATGTTTAATGATTCTAGAAGGTGGAAAAGTGGAAGATTGCAAGTAAATTCTGTTTTGGAAGAAATCTGGAAAATTAGGGTTCTTGGTTCTTCATTCTGTCCGAATTTTTAGCTCATAGATAGAGGCCGAATTGGCCTTGGCATAAAACATGAAAGTTGTAGGGAATGACATTTTAGAGGTACCTACAAAATTTCAGTTCAATCGGAGTAGTGTAGAATGAGAAAATTCGAAATTACTATTGCTGTTCTGGTTTTACCCGAATGTAAGAATTGCGCCTGTAATTGATTGTTTTGGTTAGGAATGCTTCCGAATTGGTTGTTGAGGCCTTCTGATGAAATGTATCCATGTTTCTTAGCTTTTATCTGGTTTTGGAATTTCTGGATTTGGACTTGTAGAGCCTGAGTTATGATGTTTCCGCTAGAATGCGTTTTGGTGAATCTGTTTTACGTTGTTGATGTAGTATCTTGCATTTTTTACCTGTTTGTACTCAAAACTGGGTTGAGTGACCTTCTGTAATATTGTACCCCTATCTCTTAGCTTCGAAACGGTGGGTCTTTCACCTTCATCCGACAATCGTAGTACCTTTGGTACCATTACCACAAAATGACGTCAAAACTGTTTTTCTGGTTTTGAGCTTAACTTTCATTTCCGAACTTTTCCCTAGTTTGACTTGTACTAGTACTACTTGGAGCTTGCTGAATGGCTATTGGATGAACTTGTTGTTGTGTGTGTACCTTTGGGACTGGCTGAGAAAATAATGAAGCCATGATGGCTGGAAAAGTAAGCAAATTCAGGGGAAATGCTGTCCGAACTTTTAAAGGACTTGTTTGCATTGAGTTTGTGATCTAAGACTTGGATTTGAGCAAGGCAATGTTATATGATGGATGATTTCTGAGCCATTGAGGTGAGTGACCTCAAACTATTTCGAAAGTTATTTATGAACCGTTCCTGCATTATTTACTTTTGAACCGTTTTCTTACATTATTTACCTTTAAACTGTTTCCAAAGTTACTTTTGAACTGTTTTCTTGCATATCATGCGTGCTTGCATATGAGTGTTCCTTGTTGGCTGTATTCCTTGATTTATTGGCTTGTTATTATTGATTGATAATGTTTTAAGTGCTTTCAATGATTGTTAAAATGAGTTTTCTAGGCGAGTGTGTATTTTATCGCACTCGACCTAAATAAATATGAAATTTTCAATGATTAATGATTAAATGTTACTTGTGCATGAATGTAAGCCTTTTTGGCTGAACTGGCCACTGCCCTTCGTTACCGATCGACTCGAGCCAGAAGCGGACTCGGTCGGACGATATGGTGACCCTGGGTGAATTTGGTATACTCGAGTATTATCTTGTAGTCCGGCTACGTCCGGATGGGTGGAGACCGGCCAATGTCCGGAAAAAAAAAAAGATGAACGAATAAAAAGATGAACGAGGGATTATTTATAAAAAATGAACGTATCCTTTTCATGAATGTTACTATCGCTTTCTATTGTACATGTTTCTTGAATTATTGATACTCCATATTTAATGTTTTGTAAATGCTGTAATCATTTCTGGACTTATCATGTGATTTATGACATCACTGAAAAGAAATATTGTTAAACCGATTTGATTACTGATTTTCTGGTTACTCGCTGAGCTTCTAGCTCACCCCAAAAATATTTTATTCCCCTCCACAGGGCTCAAGGCGAAGGCAGGACTTGTTGTGCTTGTTCACGTGACTGGATGGCCTATCTTTTGTACAGTTTGGATTTGGAAATCATTTTATGTATAGTTGGGAATTGTTTCCGCTTCGCTTATGTTATGTAATTAGTGGAGAATTTGATGTAATATTTGAGATTTATATTGTAATTCATTTGAGGATTGTAGTGAACGACTGAGTCCCGGCGAGAGCTGGGCAGGCGGCCCGCCGAACCCTCTGGTTCGCCTTAGGGGGAGGTGGGGCTGTCACAAAAAGTGGTAGACAATGGGGTTTTTCGTAGCAGGCGCAAGGATGGATTTTTTAATAATGGTCTCGGTATTGGTATTCTTATTTGTTATAAGTATCTTAATAGGTAAGCCCTGAAATGGCTGATAAGCTTCATGAGTTTGATGGAAATTAACTTCTGTATGCCCGCTCCGTAGGTCATTTTACGTCCTATAGCGTAAAACATTTTACACTGGAAAATATTTGCCTAACGTCTTCTGCTGCCAAACACCAGAAAATCTGAAAAATATTTTCTGGAAAATATTTTCAATTCAAAAAATAGACCCTCAAACTCTAATTGTAATACAAGTCTACAGCAGCATTTGAATATCTTTGCTACGGTATTGTCTTCTCTTTGAAAGTCAAGCTGATATTTTATTCATGTCTTGAATTTGATGGGGTTAAGATTCCTCTTTCGGCCTCTTCCAAACCAATTAAAATTAGAAGACAAATTTGAAACAAGTGATTTATAGAGAGTTGCACAAATTTTTTTTTTATTTGCACTTTACACTTTCTTGGGGCCCTAAATTTTTAAGATTGGATTTTACTTTTTCTTTCTAAAAAAAATTCTAGCAAGGGAATGATGAGATTTAAAAAGTGAGAAAACAAAATGAGGATTTGAATCTAGAACCTCACGTCTTGAGATTTCAACCTTAACCAGATTGGACTTTACTTTTAAACATGTTCAAAATCACATAGTTTTGCCAATTACTAGGATAGTTTAGAAAAGCATGTCAAGTGCAAGTGAATCTGCCAAACACCAGAAAATCTGAAAAATATTTTCTGGAAAATATTTTCAATTCAAAAAACAGACCCTCAAACTCTAATTGTAATACAAGTCTACAGCAGCATTTGAATATCTTCGCTACGGTATTGTCTTCTCTTTGAAAGTCAAGCTGATATTTTATTCATGTCTTGAATTTGATGGGGTTAAGATTCCTCTTTCGGCCTCTTCCAAACAAATTAAAATTAGAAGACAAATTTGAAACAAGTGATTTATAGAGAGTTGCACAAATTTTTTTTTATTTGTACTTTACACTTTCTTGGGGCCCTAAATTTTTAAGATTGGATTTTACTTTTTCTTTCTAAAAAAAATTCTAGCAAGGGAATGATGAGATTTAAAAAGTGAGAAAACAAAATGAGGATTTGAATCTAGAACCTCACGTCTTGAGATTTCAACCTTAACCAGATTGGACTTTACTTTTAAACATGTTAAAAATCACATAGTTTTGCCTTCAAAAAGAAATTCACTTGCACTTGACCTGCTTTTCTAAACTATCCTAGTAATTTTGTAGATAGGGGTTTTGTCACAAGTTCAAGCTTTTGTGTATGGAGGAAAAATGCTATCTTTATTAATTTTACCCCTTACGCCATTAACGATTGGTGCTATCATGACCTTTTTTTCATTCAAGAAGTCCAAGAATAGAATGTTATCACCATATTATTGTTTTTGGAATATGTTGGAGACCAAAATCCATAACTTTAAATATGAGGCACTAAAAAGCATAAGTTATAAATGTGAAGGACCAATAATGCAATCTGCGCTGTTTATTATCATACAGACTAGACAATTTCCTTTGTGGGTATGATTTAAAATGGGGACCGTAGCCTTGGACTCTTCTGCATTGCACGTACAAGCATAACGTGACTGGAAGCTACGGATTTTGTCCTATTTGTGCCTCAAATCAAGGGAAATCACGGAAACTCCCCATAAGGTTTAGAGCAATTTGCACTTTATCCCCTAATATTAATTTTTTTGCACTTTATCACCTTGACTACTAGTCAAAGCATTGAACTAGTAACGGAGTTGATGGCTGAAAGCTAAATGACAGTGGTATCCCTAATAAAACATTGGATAGACAAAATTGCCCATGGATTCGGGTTGAGTAAAAATATTTTTTCCAAAATACCCTTCATGGAGTGGGGAGGCCTGATGTTGCTGGTTCATTTTGCAAAGAAAAATGCAAGAGAATTTCAAATGAAAAAGGAAAACCCAACGGCCTTTCCTTTTCTCCTTCCCGATCTCCTTTAGCCAAACCCTAGTTGAGATCTCACGTAATTGCTAGTATATTTTGCAAAGAAGAAATGAAAATCTAGTGGATGGAAGTCATTTGATGGTCTTCTAAGTGGTGCCGATTTTGTTGCCTTTTTTGTTTGCTATTGAAAGTTCGTTTTGGAAGGAAATCAATCAAAATTTTCCGAGGTTAGTACACACTGTTGACCTTGGTCCCTAACTTTTGATGATTACAAAACAAATGGATGTTGCTAACATCTCCTCAAAGGCTTTTTCAGAAATGAAACAAATCAGGTTCAAAAATTAAGCACATTTGAAAAAAACAGAGTATGCTGAACCTGTCGGACGCTCAAGAAGACAGTACTGGACGTCCGATAATCATTGTACAACTTCGGACGCATGCTTCGGACGTCCGATAGGATCCTTCGAAGTCGACGAAACTATCGGACGCTGAATATGTCTCTACCGGACGTCCGATAGAAACAAGATAATTTCTCAAATCTCTTTGTTTGCTGTCCGACGCACAAAAGACTTGCACCGGACGTCCGAAAGAATTGAAGAAAATCTCTTAAACTCACTGCCTGCTGTCGGACGCATAAAACAGGGATATCGGACGTCCGACACTCCAACGGCTAGTTGACTCTTAAACTACTTTCTATCCGTTGGAAGCACTAATGAGGCACTTTCTTGATCCTATATAAATAGTGGTTGGTCAGATACTTCAAACAACTTTTGCACACTGAAGATACAAAAGATTTAGAGTGATTTTAGTGAGAAAATACTCTTCAAAGAAGATTTGTAGTCTTAGTGGTGTGAGGTTCATTGTAAGCTTTTCATTTGTGAGTGAATACTTCATGAGTGTAGCTCTGTGAGGGTTGTCCTGAGGGATAGTAAAACGTCCTGGCTTGACCGAGCGGAGTTCGGGGCAAGGAAGAGGTGAACCTTCCTTTGTACACAAGAGTGATTGTAATTCATCAATTTAAAGTAGCTTGTTTGAATTAATCTACAAGCTCAAGAGGAGTTGAGTAGTTAATTGGTTTGTTATTCTTTCCCTTTTATTTATTTATTGTTATATTGTGATCTTTAAATTGCTTATCGATTGGCTTATCGATTGGTTGTTTTCGATCCTTATAATTGGTATCAGAGCTTGGTCTCCTAGAGATTAAGCTCAATCGGCTTTGGAGTAAAAATGACAACCAATAATGCCATGTTTTTTGAAGGACATTCTGTGATTAGACCACCTATGTTTAATGGGTCAAATTATGTGAGTTGGAAAGAAAGAATGATTATCTTTTTACAATCTATTGATATTGAATTGTGGTTTATTATTAGTAAAGGTCCATATGATGCCTCTCTTATAGATGAAAATACTCGTGCATCTAGACCAAAAACTAGAAATGAACTGACTGCTGTCGATAGAGCTCATCTCACCTTAAATGCAAAAGCCATGAATGTGTTATATTGTGCTTTAGATTCAAATGAATCTGTTAGAGTCAAAGGCTGCAAGTCAGCCAAGGAAATTTGGGATAAATTGAGAGAAATTCATGAAGGTAGTGAGAATGTTAGAGAACAAAAGAAGTTCATTCTAGTTACAAAGTATGAATCCTTCAAGATGCAACCTCATGAAAACATTGATGAGATGTATTGTAGATTCAACGACCTTATAAAGGATTTGGAGGTGTTGGAAAAGGAATACTCTCTAGGTGAGAAAAATAGAAAAATTTTGAATGCTTTATCGAAGGATTGGGAGAGTAAAGTGACTGCTATTGAGGAAGCTAAAGATCTAAATACCTTACCCATTGAATCTCTTATTAATTCTTTAACTTCTTATGAGCTGAAACTCAAGTTCAAGGTGCAGGAGGAAGAGGATACAAAGGTGAGAAAGAATATTGCTCTAAAAGCCTCTCAAGATGAAGATGATTCTGCCTCTCTAGATGAAGAAGATGTGGAAGTTGATGACAGTGATTTTGCTCTCATCACAAGAAGTTTCAAGAGGATTCTCAACAAAAAGAGATTTAGAAGAGGAGGACCTAGCAATTCAGATTCTAATCAATTCAACAATGCAAGAAACAAAGGAAAATATGAGGCCAACAAAAAGCAAAGTGACAAGTGCTTTGAATGCGGCCAACCTGGACACTATGCAAGTGAGTGTCCAGTGAAGAAGAGAAAAGGTGAAAGAAAATCCAGATTCAATAACTTTCTGTTCACGTGGAATGAATGCAATTCCGATGGTGAAATTGAAGAGGAAGAAGAATCTGCTCAATTGGCTTTCATGGCCATTGGAGATGATGAGGTAACAATTTGTAACTCTCAATTTGAAAGTGATGATGAAACTGATGATGATCTTGAATCTTTCATTATAAAATTGCATGATAGTTTGAAAGAATCTTATGCTAGAAACAAGAAGTTAAAACAGAAAATTAGTTTTTTGCTTCGAGATAATGCAAATCTTTTTCAACAAAATGAAAAGTTGAAAGCTGAAAATGATTTCTTCAAAAAGAGTGAGACTGCTTTACACTTTGAGCTTGATAGAAAAATAAAGCTTTGTGAATTGTTCAAAAAGAAACAAGGTGATTTGAAAAGAAGAATGGATGGTTTAAATGAGTTGCTCCAATATAAAAAACAAGACTGTTTTCAAAGTAATAAATCAAAACCTCATTTTGGCACTCATCAGATAAGACTGAATCAAAATGCAAATGAGTTTGCTATCCATAGGAAAAGCCAAGTCAGATTTATTAAACCCGTTCATGTGAATAACTTTTTGGTTATGTGTAATTTTTGTTGTAAAAAAAGTCACATGAAAAATGATTGTTATGTACGGAAAAACATGAGAAGAGGCATGAAATGCATGTGGATAGTTAAATATGATGCTAACTCTAATAAGTAGGAGATATTGGTAAGATTGATGAGATTCTTGTTCATAATACTTTTCTGTAATTCTTTTTTGAAGTTTCTGATGCTTAGAACTATTTTTTTTTCCTTGATGTTTTTTAATATTACTGAATTTATATGATGTCAAAAAAGGGGGGAGAGAAAAGAATGATTCTGATTTAATGATGATTTACTTTGTCAAAAATCTCTGTCATATGTTGATACTTCTTTTGATATCAAATTCTCTGTGATATGTTGGTGATTGTTGTCATTTTTCTGTTTTTGTACTCTGTTATTGTTGCTGGATTATGATAGTTGTTTTTTACTCTCATCTTATGATGACAAAAAGGGAGAGAGATGGATGCTATGTGTAAGGGGGAGTTATTCTGAATTCATAAGCTTAGATGCATTATGTGAGGGGGAGCTTATGCTTATATGCTCAATTTTTTTCTTTCTTCCATCCATTATTTTGTCATCATCAAAAAGGGGGAGAATGTTGACCTTGGTCCCTAACTTTTGATGATTACAAAACAAATAGATGTTGCTAACATCTCCTCAAAGGCTTTTTCAGAAATGAAACAAATCAGGTTCAAAAATTAAGCACATTTGAAAAAAACAGAGTATGCTGAACCTGTCGGACGCTCAAGAAGACAGTACCGGACGTCCGATAATCATTGTACAACTTCGGACGCATGCTTCGGACGTCCGATAGGATCCTTCGAAGTCGACGAAACTATCGAACGCTGAATATGTCTCTACCGGACGTCCGATAGAAACAAGATAATTTCTCAAATCTCTTTGTTTGCTGTCGGACGCACAAAAGACTTGCACCGGGCGTCCGAAAGAATTGAAGAAAATCTCTTAAACTCACTGCCTGCTGTCGGACGCATAAAACAGGGCTATCGGACGTCCGACACTCCAACGGCTAGTTGACTCTTCAACTACTTTCTATCCGTTGGAAGCACTAATGAGACACTTTCTTGATCCTATATAAATAGTGGTTGGTCAGATACTTCAAACAACTTTTGAACACTGAAGATACAAAAGATTTAGAGTGATTTTAGTGAGAAAATACTCTTCAAAGAAGATTTGCAGTCTTAGTGGTGTGAGGTTCATTGTAAGCTTTTCATTTGTGAGTGAATACTTCATGAGTGTAGCTCTGTGAGGGTTGTCCTGAGGGATAGTAAAACGTCCTGGCTTGACCGAGCGGAGTTCGGGGCAAGGAAGAGGTGAACCTTCCTTTGTACACAAGAGTGATTGTAATTCATCAATTTAAAGTAGCTTGTTTGAATTAATCTACAAGCTCAAGAGGAGTTGAGTAGTCAATTGGTTTGTTATTCTTTCCTTTTTATTTATTTATTGTTATATTGTGATCTTTAAATTGCTTATCGATTGGCTTTTCGATTGGTTATTTTCGATCCTTACACACACATTATTGGGACTTTTGTTGTATGAAAAGGGCTTTTTTTGTTTTTTTTTATGGTTTTATACTATGGCATAGTCAATTTGGTTGACAGTCTTCATTGTTTGAGAATGTGGTCCATAGATGTCATGCTTTATGTCGGCAACCTATTAGTGAAAATTTTCACTGAAAATGAAGGATGGTAACAGAAAAATTGTCCTTCAATTTAATTTTTGAATTAATTTTTATTCTATGTGTCACTGTCTAAGGTCTTTTTTTCGTGCTAAGGTGTGAATTGGCGCTGATACTTTTTAACCTCTATTATGCAGCTGAGAAATTTATATTTGTTTTTGCTTGTCTTTATGCTGATAGTGGAGTAAATTTTCTTCATTTGGAATTAAAATTCTTGGGACCAAAATTGAATATCGTTCTACATTTCTTTAATAGAATAATGGCTTTCCAAACATATGTATTAGATGTGCATCATGGAGGCTATTTTGTTAGCGAACCAATGTTGGAGTATGTGGGTAGGACAGTATGTTCACTATTTGAGTTAAGGGATGGTTTGAGATGCTTGGGCATTGCTGAAGAGGCCCCTGTGTACTATAGGATATGTTGTATTGATTGGAGGTTGGGCAAGTATTGGTGAATAGTAACCAATTGTACTACAAATGTTTGAAGTGAACAAAAATCATAGTACCATAGATCTTTATGTAACTGAACTGCCTCTAATAGTTAATGATACTGATGGGATCCTTGTTGGTAATAATTTTGGGCAACCAAATGATAATTCTATTGTGAAAAATCAAGTTAATGAGGAGGATGATAGTGATAGTTCAGATGCTACATATACGGGTGAAGACGATAAGAATGAGCCAAGTGATTTTGAACTAGATTCAGATTTTGAATTATTTCTAGATGGAGATGTGTTTGAGTGATTCATATGACCCTATAGATGAAAAAGAAGTAAATATAAGGGCTGGTCAATTTCAAGAATCAGATTATGTAAAATATGGATAGTTGATTGTGAAGAATATGATCAATATGTTCAATCAAAAGGGAAAAGAAAAATGATTGATGCTGATAATGTTAGTGATGATGATGTACTAAAAGCTGCTTATGACTCATTTGAGGAAGAGCAAATGGAAGAGGAATTTCTAGAATTTAATATGGAAAAAAGATATGGAGAATCCTAAATTGGAGGTTGGGCAGGTGTTCACCAACATATATGACTTTAGAGTTGTAATTAGGATATTCTCTATAAAACATAGCTTTGAGGTTAAATTTAAAAAAAAAGGACAAAAATAAGGCCATAGTGATATATAATAAGGAGTGTGGATAGAGGGTGTACGATGGTTTTCTAAGTGGCAGCACCACTACACTTCAGATTAAGTCAATTAAAGTGAGCCACATGAATGCCCTTGGTCCTACCAAAACAGAAGTGCAAAGTCAAGATGGTTGTCAAGGACTTTACTAGGTGACATAGTTGATCATCCAAAGATTGATATGGTAGGTTTCAAGAAATTTGTTAAGAAAAAGTTTAAAACTAACTGCTTAACATCTCAAGTGTATAGAGCTAAGGACTTGGCTGTTGAGACAATCAAAAGCATCATACTCAGACTAATATACTCATTTAAGATATTATTGTGCTACCATTTTGCAAAGAAACCTAGGTTCAGTAGTTCTTTTGGTGACTGAGAGGTCTACCATGTACCCTAACCCAATATTCAAAAGGATGTTCATCATCTTTGCTGCACAAAAATGAGGCTTTATCAATGCTTGTAGACTTGTAATTGGGTTGGATGATATCATTTGAAAGGAGCTATGGGGGGTTATCTGATGACTGCTATTGGTAGAGGTAGTAACAACCAAATGTTCCCAATTGCGATGGCTCTTGTAGAGTCCGAATGATACAAATTGCACTCTATCTCACACACAACCCGTAACACACAAGCCCAAGGATCTAGAATATGGTATCAAAGTTTCGAGGGCGGATTCTAAATGATCAAGGACAGCTCAAGACCGTATTAGAAGGGTAGAGTGATGCCACAATCTAGTGCATTTCTGGATTGATAAATCAATTGAAAACACAAGAATCCTTTCAAGTATTCAAGTAAGATCTCTTAGACAAGAGACTTGCTAAACACAAAGTGTTTTGCTGGAAATTTCTTCAATTCATCTTGGCCATCAAAAAACATCAAACTGAAGGCTTATTTATAGCCTTTACAAGACTCAAGAAACCTAACTAAATTAGAAAATACTTTATCTAAGCCTAATGATAAATTGGCAACACTAAACTTAACTCTAATTCGACTCAACTATGGTTAACATGACCTTAGCCATTTATTAAACCAATCTGGAATTAACTTAACTAATGGCTGGAATTAATTAAAACAAATGACAACAAGACTAAATAACAATTATAAGCTAAATAAACACATTAAACTTAAGGAAGGGATGGCTGGAATGTTGGATTTCAATTAATCAACCACTTGTATGTTTTGAACATAAACCACCGGGTCCTATGTTGGCATCATTCCCCTCCTCTTGAAAGCAATTTGTCCACAAATCGACAGTGCATTAATAGGATAGCAATGTTGGTAATAGATGAATGACTACGAGCCACGTTACATGCTATTTGGTCAGCCTCTTGATGCTCTCAAACAAGGACATCCTCCAAGATAAGAAACATCTCGTATAAAGCTTGTGGAAATTCCATAGAGTGAATGGCCCAAAAGGTCACTAAACTATTAAAAATGGCACCCTCTAGTCACTAAACTTTTTTTGGGGCCGAAAAGGTCACTAAACTCGCAAAAACTCTCCAGCGAAGTCATTTTACCGAATTTCAGCGGTTCCTCATCCGGTAACAGGGTCAATATGGAGTGGAGGAATATAGTAAAGGGGCAAAAATGTCAAACAAAATATGGTCAACCTTTTTTTCTCTCGCAAGTCGTGCCTTAGATCTAGAAATTAGTTGAGTCCTCTTTTCATTTGTTGAAAGACAAATCTTCTCTCATCTATTCAAGGAAAAATCTCCTTCCATTTCATCCTGTCCAATGACTCATGGCAAGACGCAATAAACCGATTCCATTCTGCAAGTGCGGAACTAGAACTATTTTGAAGACCTCATGGACAGAAAGAAATCTAGTGCGAAGATATATTGAATGTGCTCAAAATCAGGTAAGATAATTACTTAATGGATATTTGCGAGTTTGCAAGATGGATAAAATGTAAATATTTGTTGCTGCAGGTTAGAGGGTGTGGATTTTGGGACTGGTATGATGAAGAAATTTGTGAGAGAGCTAAGCAAGTAATACCTGGCCTGTTAAGAAGTAAGAACAAATTAGAAGCTGAGAATGAAGCTCTGCAAAAGGAGGTTCGGGGATGGCAAAGCAAAGCAAACGAGATGGCACTGGAGATAAAAAGACTAAAGGAGCAATTGGAAAAAAAAACAAAGGACAACAAAGCTAGCAAAAAGTGTTTTTGTGATTGGGGTGGTTGTTACAGTGTGGTTAATATGGATGCATGAGCCAACAATGCCAAATTCGAAGAGGTTGCAAATTGCTAGTGTATGAAAGAAATGTTGCGAAATACTAGTTTGTAGAATGCAGAGATTTTGGATTGCTAGTATGTACAATGCAATTGTACTTAATGAAGCTAGTAATTTTGCCCCTTTACTATATTCCTCCACTCCATATTGACCCTGTTACCGGATGAGGAACCGCTGAAATTCTGTAAAATGACTTCGCTGGAGAATTTTTGCGAGTTTAGTGACCTTTTCGGCCACAAAAAAAGTTTAGTGACCAGAGGGTGCCATTTTTAATAGTTTAGTGACCTTTTGGGCCATTCACTCAATTCCATATAACACTCCAAAGCTCTTTAACCAGACTTTTGTCATGGAATGTCAAATTTGGACCTACACAATAAATCACACAATTAGTAGTTATAGGCATAAAATCACACGAAAATTTAACATTCACATGCACTAGATAAGGATCTTTATAGTGATGTTCAATGAGACTAGAAAAACCACTAATTTGATTGTGCAAAGTTGTATAATTCATCACTAGTTGATATTTATTTAGCGCATATTGCATGGATAAAACAATATAAGAATGGACAGCTTTACAATCAGCAAACAAGAAACAAATTTCATCATTTAAAGAACCAGAATTTGGAAGATTAAGTAAGGAAATTTCATGAAGCAATGATGAATTTCGGGATTGGACAGCATTTACTCGCTTCACCACTTCATTTTTTTAAAGTTGGTAGCCCTTGATCTACCACAATTCCTTCAAAGAAACATATGAATGAGCTTTACAAATGACAAAAATTTGAGAAGCAAAATACTAGAGTATCACTAGATGAATGATAAGGAACTATAGAACAAAATTCAAGTATAGTTACTCCCTTGAAAACTTCAAGAGGATCACCAACAAACAAATCAACTCTAGGTGGGAAATCGATCATTTGTTGATAACAAAGAGATTTAACACTTAAGACTCCAATGCCATGAACACTGTTTAACTCTCCAATGGATATAGGAATGGAACAATTTAATATCATAACAATAACACATCGCTTAACCTACATAAAAATAGAAACAGTAACAAGGCAAAGTTAACATTGTTAGTGCAAAAATAAACTCTCCTCACATCCTAAATTTTGCAATAAGCGTTTGCTTTCCCTCTTGTTTTTCCACTATGGTTGAACCATTTGTAGGATTTTTCTCACTCAAATCTTTTGAATGTTCACTTTCTTTTGCCTTGACACTTTCCTCGACTTTTACCTCATGTACACTCTCAAGTTTTACCTCACACTTCTCACTACCATGCTCAACTCGCTCTTCCACAAGTTTTGGTTGTAGGAGGTGCTAATACATCTCCCTTACTCAACAAAATTCTTCATCTATGGTTGATGTACTTGCATGCTTAGTCTTGGAAGAAATTGATGTAATCTACTTCTTTTCCATTTTGAGTGGTCTTTCCTCCTTTATCTCACTATATGTCGACCTACTACAAGAAGTCTTAAGCTCTTTAGCTCAGTTTAGTTCAAGAGACTTCTCAAATGAACAAACTGATTTAGTTGAGGATGAACTCTTCTTAGATGCTTGGCACTTTTACCTTTGATTCTCCTTAAAGTCATCACGAGTACCATTATATTTCTCATAAAACTCTTACTGCACGATCATGATCCATTTCCTCCTTGAGGGTATGAAACTTAGGATTTGGCCTTTGATCATGGCTAGATTGTGTGGAACCCCTGCTCTTGACATCCTTGTTCACCATTCGATCAAGATGTCTATGAAGAGCCTTGAAAGCTTCATGTAAAATCTGTTTAAAGTCACCCTGCAAAAATGGTTAGCAAAACCAAGAAAAGATTTCCACACAACACACCCTCATGTGTATGCACTCACACTCATGTATCACTCAAGTGTTCGAGACACTCTAATAATCTCACCAAGCAAATCTCTAAGTTGTTGATTTCCTTATTTGAAGAAATCAGAAATTTCTCAAGTAGTTCAATGACTTATTGCCAACAACGTACAAGGAAGTGATGTATATGAATCTGGTTCACTTTGAGTTGAGATTTGAACACGAATTGGACTAATTTTAATGACTCAAAAGTACAGAAAATACATTGGAAATTCACAGATTCACTTGTGGAAGAATCACTAGAAAGACTCGATGAAACTCTAAGCAATTTGGTCAAGACCGAACTGATTTGATACTAATTTGGTGCAGGTTTTGGACCTGATTTAACACACAAAAGACACTTGAATTATTATTGGAAATTGACTCCACAAAACCTGGTTTAACTCGGACAAGAATGGCACAAAATTTAGAAGGTGTTCGACTTGGACAATGAAGACTCAAATTAGGAAAATGTTGACTCTTAAAATCCAAAAATGATTTGGACTTGTTTTGGACCAACTAGACTCGAATATAAACTGGAACAATGACTCAAAACACGACCATATAAGGCTGGACAATCCAGTTTAATCGACTAGAACAATAAGACACAATTTGACAGAAATTTTGGAAC